>NW_013666095.1:197062-212064 GCF_000517525.1 Limulus polyphemus
TTTAGTATTTATCGTTTAAGTTAAGTAAACTAACATTATTAATTAAATTATTAATGTGGCTGTATTTCTTGAATTGAAGGTTGGATCTGAGATCTGTACTATTAGTATTACTACTAGTACTAGTTGTAGAGTGATAAATCAACTAATCAATATACTCACTTCCAGTTCTAAAACATCCATTAAAATTGACACAGATAGTACTAGTAGTAGTAGGGGCAGAAGAGACATTTATCTTCCCCATGGAGATCATCAGGTTACTTCAATTTCGAGTCAAGATCACAAAAAAAATGTGTAATGTATTCAATGTTAGGCAGTAGAAAATATCGTTGTATGTTTCCATCTATGTCTGCTAAGTTATTTCACCAAATAATAAGTGACATTCTATGTTTATAATAACACAAAATTCATGTGCTCCAAAATACTCACTTGCCACCTCCCTCCTGCCACTACTACCCAACAATGAGACTCAAGAACTTTCCCTGCTGGCACTATGCAAAAATACTTGACACACCCTGTCTAGCTGTCAGCACTAGTAATAGTATGATGATATTACATACAAACTAGATACTTTAATAGTATACATTACACATTTAACTAGATAACTTTTCTTTATTTTATCTTGATATCCTTATTTTTAATGGTGTAGTCATTCAGTGATTTACACAGTATTCCATTAAAACATATTAATTGGAGAAAGTATTAAAAAATTATGATGATACTATTATAACTTAAGTAGTGTACTGACATCCTGAGAAGGTGTGTCACACATTTTTATAGAGAAGAGACAAATATGATCTTACTTTGAACAATTTGGAAAAGCTGAAAGTGTGGTCATGCTACTCGTGCAGGAAATACATCTGATTCTCTAAATTAAGCTGAGATTAAACAATTAACAATGTTCTACTGCACTTTTACTCACAATTTAGATATTTGAATTATATTTAAACTTTTATGTTGTATTGTGTAATAAAGACTAGTTAATTGGTTTGTAGGGTGATTGGTTGAAAGAAAGCAAAAAAGCTCTTAATGAGTCCAGTTAAACTGAACCTCTGTTAACAGTGGTGTGCCACAGGGATCAGTGCTTAGGAATTTGATTTTCTTATTTGATAAAGGCATAGTTAGTAAACTAATAAAATTTGTTGATGACAGTATAATCTATATTAAGAATGTTGAGATACATCAGAATAATGGATCAATTGGTAAGTTAGACAAATACTATGTGCGAGATACTGGATTATAATGACTTAAATTACACATTTAATGTAGTTGGAAACATACCCATTAACTGAGATTAAAGAAAAGTATCTTCACATAGTGATGGGGAAGTCACTCAGTTTGTCAAAGCAAGCTGAAACACCTGAGCATGATTAAGTTAAGAGGGGAAGAGATGATTTCCTGAAAAAATAAAGGATGGATTTTAATTTTTGCTTTTTCTGAGAATGCTGGGATAGATTTGAAGGATAAAATGGTACCTTGTTGTCCATAATATTAACATGATAATTAGAGAAATTTTTCTTGTTTGTTATAATTTTTTTAAATTGTGGTTTCAAAATATTTGTGGATATATATATTGCAAGATATACCATTTTCAGATTTTTTTGCTCTATCTTTGTCATCATTGTATATTTATTCATATTTTTACACTTTCCTTCATAGCATCTTCCAATAATCTCTGTGGTTGTGCATGCACTCATGCAAATATCACTGCTACAAATCATGACATTGTCTTGTTTAGTGCTAGGAAGACATGACACTGAGAACTGTAACGTGAATATACTGTATGGAGAAGAAATTGTAGATTAATTAAAACATAAATTGTGCTCTACATTTAAGATTTTTAGGAAATATATACAAGATTTTGTAAAAGTTAGTATTTTTTTTTCACAGTTATAATTTAATTAAAATAGTCTTATTTTGTGCTTTGTACTAGTCAATACAACCAATAATTGTTATTACATGCAGCAACTTGTTCAAAGTATTGACAGGTATAAATGATGTAACAAGTAAGGAACCAAAAATTCATAATGCAAACTATTTTAGGAAATTTGGCATATACTTTCAGTATGACTATTTGAAATATATGATATAAACTACAAGTTTTGTAACATTCTAATAGGCCTCAGGTACTACTAAAGCATTATTTGAGGATACAAGTTTTATTTCCTGCATCTTTAAGTGTATGTAATTGTACACATACTTTACCTTTTTACTCTAAGTTACAGACATGTTTATATGCTAATGTTTTTTTAACAAGCCAATTTTGAGTTATTGAGTGTAGCCACTGTTGTATGTTATTTCTGCATATTAGGTTAGTTTAACTTTTTTCTTTTTCATACATTTTCTGCATTCCATCTTAGTGATGATTGTATATGTTATGATGTCATCAAGGAAAAAAGGTGTAATAAAATATCATGTTATGGCAGTCCATCTTGAGGACACTCCATTAATATTTTGAATTTATTGGAATATTCACAGTCCATACACTGTAGCAGACAATAAATCTTAGCAAGGAATAATATCATCCTTGTTTGTTTACAAGAGCAGTGGATTTTCCAAAGACTGGTGCTCATTTTTATCACTGTCTTTTGTTTAAGAGTTCTTTCTCTTTGGCCATAGAAAGATATTTAAAATTTTGTTACATTGTTGCTAAATTTTCACTGTCAGTTTTTTTTCTACTTTTTTCTTTTGGCCTAAATTATACTTTATTTTTTTATATATTTGTTAAATGGATCATTAAAAATCTTTGGTTGATTCTTGTCAAGCCCTTCACAACTGCTGTCATTTTTAAAATAGTTGTGGATGAGAGATCCAACATATATCATTTGTAAACGTGATCTCAGCCCTCTAGCAGTGTCTACATACTTGTTCTCAGAAGACATGATATTTATTCTGTTTTGCATAACATCTCAACTTGTAACTTTAGACAACGTTTCAATCTATCCAGGTATTAGTGTGTTGTACATCCAGTTGAAGTCGTAATTGTCCATTGAAGGTTCATAATAAGTTCTTCCTCAGGTGTGGCAGCTGACACAGAACACACTTAGATTTGTTCATAGCTGTCATGAAACGTTTGATGACAATTTCAGCACACTCATGTTTCTTCATGAAATCTGTTTCCAGTATACACTCTTGTATGTTTTCACACATAAACATTAAATATTAGTGTTAACCTCCATGTGGATTTTTACTTTGACCCATTGTTAGTTTTCGGCCCTGCATGCTATGATTTGTATATTTGTATTGTTTTGAGACATTCTTTTTTTGCACCATCATTAGCTATTCTCATTATCTTGACTATTTTTAATCAGGATCACATAACTGCTTTGATGTATTCATTACCTATAGGTCTCAATGATATTGCTTCAGTTTCCATGTGAATTTTGTAATCCTTTGACAAGCAGATATATTTATAAAATCTCTGCTGATTAATTTATATCTTCATAGATATTTCAGTTTCCTATTGGGGGATAAAGGTTTCATAATTTTGGTTTGCTTCTTCTTGTCATTATCTTCCAGAATCCTGTATTTAATGTTCTTTGATACTCACAACATCTACTCATACTCTTTGTATAACCTATCATCAATGCAAGTTAGATCTGTATTTATGACTCGGTCATTGACTTCTTTTTTTTCTTTTTTCTTTTAGGATGATGAAGATATCAGATTATTGTTCTGCTATAAACATTTGGTTTTGTCTTCCTTAGGTTCATCAGACTCTTTAATTCTGTTTTCTATTCATCATCCAATTTTGAACCTTTTCTATGACAAGTGGATATTGATATACTTTGTATTTCCTTGAATTTTTTCAATGTGTATTTGTGCTGCCAAAGGCAACGGAAAATTGGAAACTGGTCTTAAATCTTTCCCATCTCATTTATTATGTAGAAAAACTTTCTAGGTGGAATCTATAAGAATCTTATTAAAGTTCTTTCATCAAAATTTTAAAAATACCTATTTACACTTCCAATTCACCAACTTTCTCATCTGTATTTTTGTTTTTCATATTGTGCAGTGGTTTTTGGCACCCTTTGTCTTTTCCTGTTATCACACCATTAGCTGGTCTTCTACACACATCCAGTATTGATTTTCATCATTACATGGATGATTAGAGGTTTCTCTCACAGTGGTTGTTGCACACTGAATTTACCTGCCAATTAGCATCTCCTCTGGGATAAGATAGCTCACGAGTCCAAGTCTCAGCTTGTGCTTACTCAATATTGTGTTCATATGAGATTTTGTATTAACAATTTTCCAGGAACTCTTCACCTTTGCCCTTCTCCTTTGGCTTTGCAATCCTTCAAATTTTGGGTGTGAGTACTTCTTCATTTGATAAACATTTCCTCTCTGATTCGAGAATGATGTTTCTCTAAAACTTCTATGGCAATTCCTATGGATTGTGATTTCTTGAGACACAATTAATGGGATCTTTCCCCTTCACAGAGTCTACTCTCAAACCTATTCTCTATTGCAATTTCTCTTTCTATTCTTGATTACACTTAAGTGTGGCTCATTCATGAGTTTCTTATTGTAGGTTCCTCTTTTCTTCCACTTCCTCCAGATCTGGATATTTTCACCATTATCTTTCTGCAGGTTTAGGGTAATGTGTTGGTGGACTGTCATATTTTGGGTTTGTAGTCTTCTGAGATATCACAGTCTCACCATTCGGTTGGAGTTTTGAACTGTTCTGTATGAATGTCAGGAGTTCCTGCTTTTGTTACACCATCATTGTGTTTTGGTACTTACAAGCAAAATTGAATGTGGTGGCATATATCAACAGGTAGTGTGGGATTCAATTTCATAGTGTTTGTTTGTAGCTGTTTTCCTTCTTTGGTTACATTCAAATCATATCTTTCTCAGAGATGGTTGTTTTCTCTACATTCGTCACAAGAAGGTTCTGATGCTTTAGGCCCATCTTGGGAGATTTTCTTTCTCTATGCCTACTGACACACATACTGTTGAAAAAGATATAGTTGTGTATGTATGTGTGTGTGCATATGTACATAATAATGCATAAACACACTTATATTAATATTTATTCAGCATTACTATTTGTATTTTATTTCATTTTTAGATACCAGAGTATGTGACACTGTTGCCTTGCAACAATGCATAGCACCCTACTTACCTGTTAATCATTATTGTCATTTTTTCAAAACATTAAAAATATATCTTAAATCTCAATTTGTAATTATTATTTATGTTTATAGTGATATAGATATTAAGAGTATTCTAATTTTAAAATAATATTGATTTGCTAATGATTCACATGTATGCTTCTTTAGATATGTCATATGATGATCATTTTAAATGTTTTTTGTTTGATAACCCTTTGTGGTATCAAACTTTCTGTTCCATCAAAATTCAAAATTACCAGAGAATGGAACTCCTGGTCTGAAATGTTGTGAACATTAAAACATCTGTTTATCATAAACATTTTTAGTGGTATATGTTTTAACCCTTTTTTGTTTTCAATTTAATTATACCACAATGGTCTTCGTTTGACTTTTAATTTTGTTTTACTTCATTTTAGTATCGTTAAACAACACTAGCACTTGATTGCATGGATGATAAAGTGATGCTATGTTTAAAATTTCATGGTTAAAATGTTCTCCTTTAATATCTGTTTGCTCTTCTTACTACTTGGATGAAATGCTGCATATTGAAAAAGGTGCAAGATCAAAGGTTGGTAATAAATTATTTTAATTTGGAGTTTAAGTTGTTTTTCAACTTATGATGACTTCTCTCTTCCTTTTCACTACATCAAATAAAAAGTAATACTAGTTTTACTGGTGTAGACTGCCAATTTCATATTGCTGCTTACATTTTGCTGCAATGAACTCAAAAGCTACATCAACCAACATTGGAAATGTAAAAGGTGTGGTCCAATGCTGGTCAGAATTAAATATCTTTCATGGCTTTCATAAGCTATAACTGACTATCCATGATCAGAAACATATATAACTGTTTTTTAAAAGGAGTTCTTAGTGATATTATTGAAATAAATTCCCAAAAGAAACATAAGCAGGAAATTATAATACCTCAGAAGAAAATTATTTTAAAACAAACTAATCAATATTTCCTAGGGTGGGTTAAAGACATGACAGTGAAGATTTAAAACTGTGAAAAATCATCTTTGTACTAAACATCTTAATAAGAATTTTGAAATGTTGATTACATGTAAGAAATTTGATAATTCAATTTCTTTACCTGAGAAAACTAACCGTAAGGACAATTGCAATTTTAAACTATTTTAACTAACATTTATCTTGGTTATAATACCTTGTCTCTGTTAGTGAAAAAACTGAATTGCACTGTTACAACAAAACTTGACAATGAAGATAAAGTTAGATTTAATTATTCGTTGGATAAGTATTTTTTATTCTATTAGATGTAAAGAAAACAAGATGAATAAAAACAAATTGAGAATTTATAGACCTGCAAATAGGGATCATAAAAAAAAAGTAAGGAAACATGGCTAAAGATACTGTAGACTTTATTTACTCACACTACAAACCCTTATTTTGGCTTCATGCTATTACCTAGATTTACATTTGTTGGAGTAATTGAAGAATCTTCATAGTTCTTATATACCATTCTTCCTGAGCTCCAGCAGTAATGGACAATTATTGATCTATTACTGATACATTGCAAACCCTCTTCCATGGCTCAGTGGTAAGTCTAAGGGCTTATAATGCTAAAAGTTAGGTTTCTATATTTGCTATGGACACAAGTGGACTAATTTGTAGCATTTTGCTTAATAATAAACATCATACTTCAATGCATGGTAATTGATAGATACATGTCATCACTTGGGAAGCGCTTAGTACTTCCCTAGTATGTCATTAGGCATTTGACACATTCATATTGATTAAGATATATTATTTAGCATATTATTAAAAGCTTTGGATACAACTGTGGTAAAAG
Source organism: Limulus polyphemus (assembly GCF_000517525.1). Taxonomy (NCBI): domain Eukaryota; kingdom Metazoa; phylum Arthropoda; class Merostomata; order Xiphosura; family Limulidae; genus Limulus; species Limulus polyphemus. The sequence goes on from NW_013666095.1 coordinate 203,987, forward strand.
AAGTGAGAGAAGTTAAGTTAGTGAAAGTGAAGTTAGACTGCATGATTGTTATTTTAGCTATAACTTAAAGTGAGTTTCAAAGGGTGTTCTAGAGTAAATGAACCCGTCTGTGTGGACTTTGAAAATGAGACAATTATTTGTAGTTCTGGATATGACTGTGGTAACCCACGGGGTAATGTAAGAAAATTGATTGCAGATTGTATAGTAAGAAACAGAGTAGAGAAAAATAATTTATCTTGTCAATTGGATTCTAAAATAATTGAATCAGACTGTGTGGACTTTTAATGAGAAAAGAGAATTATTTAAAGTTTTAAATACAACTGTGATATCCTATTATGTAAAGAATTTTTGTACATATGTTTGACTTGTTTTAAATATATATATTACTTTAAAAGAAGTGGGTTGTGTGCTGTCAGTTTATTGTTCAAATTTATCGTTAACAAGCACAGACACCTACTGTAAAAGAATTCCAGCCCACATATATCCAAAACCTGACATAAATGTATCCCAGAGTGGTAATGTGAGCTTGTTATCTTCCTCCACTGTGAACCTAATACTATTATGGCAGGCATTCATATTGTTATAAGCTATATTTTTTAATGTGCATGATGTTAAGATTGGAAAGCTATAATGTAGGCCTAGAAAGTTCTAAAAGTTTGATTCCAGAGTTTCTAGTTATTTTGACAGTAAATTATAAATACAAGGTTCAGTGAAGCAATAAAAAGACAGTAGAGTTGTTCCTTGCCAGTAAAGTGAATCATTGTGTTTTCATTTTACAGTAAAGTTGTACAAGTAAGTTTATTGTTATATTAGTAAGTGCAGTCAACTCATTTGTAAACTTGGTCTACAAATGAATACTGTGTTCCAGCTTGTGAAAATGTTAAGGAAGAAACATACTATTTTTTATTTTTTACATGGACTAGGCTTTGAATTATTTTCAACAAATAATTTTAAAGAATTGCTAACAAAAGATAAATGTTACAATTATTGTGTCAGAAGTGGGGTTATTTTGGTGGAAATAAAATAGAACTTAACCTTTTGAAGATGACAGAGTTAAGTAGTAGAAGTGGAATGTTACTTGAGATAAGAAAGTTATTTAAGCAATATCAAGAAGAAATTTACATAAAATTTAAAGAAAAACCTAAAAGAAGAACAGGATAAAAAATTAAAAGAAGACTAAGAAGAATGGGGCAGAAAGTTAGAAAAAAAAAAGAGAGAGAAAATAAAAATAAAAGTAGGAAGAGCAGGATGATTATTGGGAGGAGTTAAATGAAAGAAAGAAACCTACCATTTAAATAAGAATTTAAATTAAAATAAATATGATTGAACAAGAATGATTAAGCTATAGCTATAGGGGACACACAAAATGATTACAAGAAGTTTGGAGAAATGCAGGACAGCAAAGAAGTACAGCAAGGTTATAATGACAAATGAAATAACAAAAGACATCAACCAAGTAGAAAGGAATATCAATGATAGAATTAAACATTTGAAAAGTGAATTATCAAATACAAAGATTAAATTATTCACACCTCTTCCTGCATTGGATCAGAAGTTTCAGCTTGAACACCATCTGCTACAAAATATGGAATTGGAGAACTTGTATGATCTATACCTATTAATACTACTGCTATTAATACTACTACCTATTAGTACTACTGCTTTGCCACCAGTTATTGAAGGACTTTCTAGAGCTATTCCAGCCATGACACTACCAAATCAAGTTCCATAATTTAGCTGGCCAATTCAACATCAGCCATTTGAGAAACCAACAGATTATGATGGAAAGTTACCATAGGAGGCATACCAGGTTTAGTTTTAAATAATTTCCAGAGAGAACAGGTGGAATAGTGAGCAACAAGTCATCCATCTTGCTGCCCAGAACCAGTTGTGACAGCATTAAGTAACCTTCTAGCTAAGAGCCATTACAACTATCAAGCATTGGTAGCCACGTTTTTCAAGAGGTTTGAAGTGTCACATGAGAAAGAAGCATCCAGAGCAAATTTTTAGAACAGGGTATGGAGGAAAGAGAATGCCATAGCTAAACTTATAGATGATTTGGAAAGGCTTGCCCAATTATCATATCTGGTTACTTCTGTTGAAATAATGGATCTGTTGGCATGTGACCAATATATAGATGTCATAGTAGATGAGGATATGATAATTAGGCTAAAGCACAATAGGCATATATCCTTGAACAAAGTTTTGCAGTTAGTGGTGGAGCTAGAAGCTATTAAAGTTACAGATAAAGTACTAAAGGCACTATCAAGGAGTATGAGAACATCAGATCCTTTGGCATTGAAATGTCAAATACTCCTGAAGAACTGAAAGAGTTAATCAGATAATTAATTGCATAGAATGGAGGAAATGAACAATGATGAAATTTGTGTTGCATGTTGTAACTTAAAATTACATATTGTGAGGAATTGTAGATAAAAGCCAGTATGGAATAAGAACTTTTTTCAGAGGATACTACATATAGAAAGAGGGAACTGTTATAATTATAGAAGATATGGTCATTACAGCCTATACTGTAAGGATTCAACCACTTATTAAACCATAGGGACAATACCCTGAGGATGTGCATTTAAGCCTGTCAGCTCAAAGAAACAACAGAGAGCTAACCAGGCATCAAAAAGTAGGAACTAGCTGGATTTATGGGGCAAAGTCCATTGGGAAACATTCCACTACTCCAATAAGAAGGTCATTATTTGAGGAAAGTTGTCCATGAGTTTTTGGGTTTATTGATGGAAATTCATGCAGTATATTGACCAAAGCTAGCTCTACAACTCCAATTCTTCAACCCGATTTGTTAGTGAAAGATGTAAAATTGGTTTCAGAGATAAAGAAAAAAAAAGAAGATTTTATGGGAACAGCAGGTGGACATGAAGTAACAGCAAAAGATAATTTGGAAGCTACTCTCACTGTAGGAAGTTTATATACACTATGTGATATGTAGGTAATTAACATTGAAGAAGGTTGCATCTTGGGAACTGTCGTCATGCATGGACATGGGTGCAAGGCTGGACTAACTTGAAATAGCTTCACAATATATGACCAGAAAATCCCAATATAGCACATGGCAATTACTACACCAAAGGTTGAACTTTCAGTGAAAACAGGTAGGTTTGTCATTGTAATACCACAGAATGAAATAATCATACCAAAAGTTACTTTTAATAAGTCTTCATCTAGTGACTTGGGCATAGCAGAACCAAAAACTGACATTTCCTGAAGAATTGTTGATTGCAAGAGCTCTCGTGGATGTGAAGAATAATCATGTCAGACATGATTTTAACCAGAGAATACTGTGATAAAACGAAAGATTGTCATGATGTTAATGCTGATGAAACTGGATTTCTTCAAGATGACATTGTATGGCTGTACAATCCCCATTGCAAGAAAGGGAGAATTCCAAGGTTAAGCAGGTGCTGGAAGAGGCCATGTGCATTACAAAAGAGAATCCAGAAGGATAGGTGATCCAAACATTAGGTCACCCATTGGGATTGTATTTAGAAGTACATCAGTAAGAGTACAGCCAAGTAGGTGACTCCAAAGAAGAACCTGTCAGTGGAAATTCAACTTGGTGAGTAGTTCAGAGTTCCTTCCTGTTGAAACTACTTTCAGAAGATGATCAGGGATGGAGCCGACAGCAAATTCACTTGATCACCTACCCAGAATGAACTTCCATCAGCATTAGGACAGTGAGTGATAATAAGGAGCAAGACACCTTCCCACATGTATTCTATGGGTATTGGAACAGAAGACCACCAAAAAGATTTGGTGAATGGACAATTTTATTAGGATAATTCAAGGGACTTCACAATCCAGGGAGGGGGCAGTGTGATGAGCTATGTTTTTATTTTTTTAATTAGATGTTAGAGGGTAAATAATGTTTATATCGAAAAATTATTATGCAGGCCTAGAAAACTCTAAAGATTTTGATGTCAGAATTTCTTGTAAATTCGAGGATAAAATATAAATACGAGGTTCAGTGAAGCATCGAAGAAACAGTAGAGTTGTTTCTAGCCAGTAGAGTGAACCAGTCAGTGTGTTCTTGTAAGAAATGAGTAGAAAAAATGCTTTCTACACTCTTAACTAAATGAATTGTGTTTGCAACGTTTCGACTTTAGGCTCTCTACAGGTAAAGAACAAAATACAACTGATTGTGATGGAGAATTAGTTGAAATTTGAACATAACATCAGTCACGATTGTGTGTAGCGAAAGAAGTCAATAATACGTAATATAATTAAAACATTGTTAGCGAAGTGTAAAACAAAAAGTTTAGTTTTTATATTTATGTAAATAGCCTTATTCTTACACACACACACACACACACACACACACATATATAGTATGAAACTGATCGAGCAATAACTGAGTGAATTTATACTGACATACAAAAACCAAGTCTAAATGTGCAACAGATAGCGTGTTCAACAATCAGTATCGAGTGATCTTGAAATTACGACTATGACAACATTTTAATATAAATCATACTATATAAATATTCTTCGTTCTCTATAAGATCTCTGTTTTTAGTAGGATGGATCTGTGACAGTTTTCACCCTTATGAACTATCAGAAAGTGTGAGACGAGAATCATGTTACAGTCCCTGTGTGAACAATTTTGTTAGGTGTTCAAGTGTTCCCTCACGAGGAGGACGATAAGTTTCTCCAATGTACGAAAGGTCAGAGATGTTGCATTGAAGCTTATATACAACGTTTTTAACAGTACACGAGTTTTTCTAAACCTGAATTACGTATCTTAGAATTTCGATTACGTTCAGGACATTGTTGAGGCACTAGTGGTGATTTTACTGATAATTATTTTAACTTCTACCCAGGATTCCCTATTAAATGTACATCAGTATTATTTTGTAAAATTGTTTTGCGAATTTCACGGCTAACATCTTCATTAATAGATGGAAATATTAATGCAGCTTTTTCTCCTTTCCACTTTTCGGTTTGTTTATGTTTAATTTGTTCAGTGTTTTTAGTACATCCTTGGGGATTATTATTAGCATGAAACAATGTTTTAATTTTGTTGTTGCTTCGTTGCCTTGTTGCATCGTCAGTATATCAAACATAAAAAAATCTGGTTTTAAAGGTGCTTCTGAAATGGCTTGAAATTCCAATTCATGTATTAAAAATTACAGCAAAAGTGAGTGCCGTACGGTTTCCCATAGGTACACCCTTGATTCCAGCTGATTTTCCACCGTAGTCAATCGTATTTAGTTCTTTGCCTGAAGTGGGCCTAAGGCCGAAACGTTGCAAAATAAATCCATTTAGTAAGAGTGTAGAAAGCATTTTATGTGATTTTTTTTTCATTGTTTAATTTTATTTATGAATTTTTGATGAAAATATAGATTTGTTAATTTATCATCTATTGTTTTGTCCAACTTTAATTTTTCGTTTACTTCATTTTAGCATAGTTAAACAATACAATAGTATTTGATCACTGCGTGGATAGTTTTTGATGCTACTTTTAAAATTATGTTATTAAAAGTTCTTATGTAACAATTGTTTGTTCTTTTTACTACTTAGACAAAACGCTATGCCTTGAAAAAAAAAGGCGTAAGCCAAAACATCGGTAATAAACTTTTATTCTGTAGTTGGTTATTTTCAACTTTAGGTTATGGTCAGGTTGTTAGGGCGCTGACTCGCAATCCCCGTCCCACCAAACATACTCATCCTTTCAGCCAAGGAGGCATTATAATGTGACGGTCAATCCCATTATTTATTGGTAAAAGAGTAGCCCAAGAATTGACGGTGGGTGGTGCCTTCCTTCTAGTCTTTTACTGCTAAATTAGGAACTGCTAGCGCAGATAGCCGTCGTGTAGGTTTGCGCGAAATTCAAACCAAACCAACTTCAGGTCCTAAGTTTCTGTGAAGCTTTCTAGCATATATATATATATTTATTTATTCATTCCTAGGACCAGTTCTTTTAAATGACGTACAGAAAAATCTGGTGTCGATATATATATGTATCCCGTGATTATGTCAGGTAACGAAACGTAAAAAAAATTAAAAAGTGTAATAATATGATATTACACGACTTTTTTTTTTTCGAATGAGGAAAATCGAGGGAAATATTTCATTTTCCTTTTGCTCACCGTTCATGATAAAGTAAAGCATTTACGGTAGTTTACACGAAGTTTAACCAAAATGAAATTACAAGTGCCAGCTTTGGCTTCTGCCTTATTCTAGTTGACACTTTTCCAAAAAAATTCATGTAATTTATCATTGAATAATATGATACTAGCAGTCACAAGAATTTTGCTGAACTGAAAGAGAGAATCGTGTAATAGCAGGCTTTCACAGAATATGTTCATGTATAATGTAGATTATTGTTCTGATCACGTTATCTCTTACATACGGACAGAAAGGTAATATCTGGCCCTTCAAAGCTTTCCTTGCACAACCACCCCTTGGAAAAGCATAAAAATTCAACCCACCCTCTTCTTTCCAGGAAGTTATCGATTCTCATCTTAAACTTTTGTAATGGGGTGGCCTCCACCACTACCGAGAACAACTCAGCCAAAATTTACTTAATGGAGTCTAGCCTGTCTGGGGTGCTTGAGACTTATTGTTTAACTTAAGAATTAACTATGGGATCTAGACTCATTAGCTTTTAGATAATTTTTCTAAGTTATTTATGTACCATAAGCCTGTATGTTTATGACTTTATGGTTTACAGAATTCGTACTACGAGTTACATAAAAAATATAGACGTACCATCAAAAATGCAATTAATATTACTAAATACTGAGATATACTATGTACTTTTCATGGAAATTGGTGATTTCACTCAATTTGTGGGTCAGTTCTGTACCGTGTTTGTTTTAAGAAGCAATAACATAAGATTAATCAGTATAATGCATTATTTTAACACAAGTTGATGCTAAGCAATCAAGAGAGGCGCCTCAGAGTAGTAGAATTTTAATTTGCAAAATCTTGTCGAATGGATCAAGTGCTTAAAAAATCTACTTGTCCCCTCCCCATCTTATAAAACATGTAGGAAAAGTAGAATATAAGTTTCAAGATTCTTCCGATAAGTCAGCTGTAGTTTTACGAATTCACAACGCTAAAATCCCAGATTCGATTCCACGCAATCACAGAGCGCAGGTAGCCTATTGTGTAATTTTGCGCCTAAACAAACAAACACACACAAAAAAAAGATTGATTTTAACACTGAAAGTAATTATGGGATTTCAAACTGAGAAAGCAAGATAAAATTCACCGACGATCCAGTTGTTTGCATAACTCCTATAAATTAAAATATTTTAATATTTATATTTCATAAAATCTGCATTATTTTCAGACAGTGCACAACGATACTGTATGCATACAGTTTTTAAGTTTGTAAAATGGGAAATACGTATATATGTTTTAAAAAGTGTCTGATTCATGAAATAATTATAATCGAAATCTATAAGCCCTCTTGTCTTAGGCCTAATGTTAGTTAAGCCTTTACTAAATACGCCTGTATTCGATAAAGAGATAAGTTAACAATGTAACTTCTGTACGTTTCTTGCTTTAGTTTAATTAGGGCTAAACTTTACTGTTCCTAATGCTATCAGTAAATAAACTTATAATGTTATTCCACGACTTAACGTTAGACTTTTTTTTAACAACTGTGATAAGCTTTTAATAAGTTATACAAAATGTCTACTAAAGTATATTTACATCCACCTGAAGTGCGCATGCATGCGCATTTATGTACTAAAATGCACTCGCATTTTCAGGACAAACAAAACTGAGTATTGTTATAATATAATCAAAAACACTTTATGTGTTTACTACCATTATGCCCCAAGTTGAACAAACAATGAATGAATATTTGCTGTACAATTCTTATCAATGCTCTAAGTGTAGCTACCAGTTTGGCCGCCAATTTTGATTTCATTCCTTTAAGTCGCATGCTCAATCCTTTTTTGGCCGCACCTTTTTCTAAAACCTAAGGTGTTTTTCATTAGATATGACTTTTTGTCAATACACGCCAACAAACTACAACAAGTAAGAAAGTGGCACTTGATAGTAACCAACATTAGCTTTAGGACCACAACCCTATTATT
>NW_013666095.1:212781-249213 GCF_000517525.1 Limulus polyphemus
TGTAGCTACCAGTTTGGCCGCCAATTTTGATTTCATTCCTTTAAGTCGCATGCTCAATCCTTTTTTGGCCGCACCTTTTTCTAAAACCTAAGGTGTTTTTCATTAGATATGACTTTTTGTCAATACACGCCAACAAACTACAACAAGTAAGAAAGTAAGGCTTTAGGACCACAACCTTATTATTTGGAGCAGACCTGTACTTTATAGAACCAACCAGATTCTTTAAAATATATGGTGGTAGTTTTTCCTCTCTAAAACAGTGTTAATAACTTCTTTTACCGCAACGCCATGGAATCTAGATTAACAGTTTCTTGTCATCACCCGCATTCACTCGATAAAGCCGTATCAAGCATCATTACTTACGCTAATTGCTGAAGATAATATCACATGATGGTAAACGCTCTTTAATTAGGAGAATTTCATAAAATTTAGCAAATTTATTATTAAAAGTTGGCAATGAATAATAACCGTCCACCAGTATGATTCTTTTGAAAACTTGAGCTTGAAACTGCTTATCTACTATGCTTGGCTTAACCAATACTTATGTATCTACACGTCTTTTCACCCCATAGTTTTGGTACTCCAAATTAGCGTCTTAATAACAACAACAACAAAAAAAACAACTAAAAATAACCCACTTTTACTCTTAGGTGAAGCTGTAGTAAAAATTATAGACGATAGCTCACGTGACTTTTGCGTAGGCGTGTTCGGAAATCTTGGTCAAAATTGAGCGATTTTAGTTGAATAACTTTGTACATTTGGCTCATATTTAAACCTAATTTGACACCTAATTGTAGATTCTAAAGCTTTGTCAGTGTACCAAATTTGAAAATATCCCTAAAAGTTAAGTATGTTTTTCTATCAAATAAAGTTTCCTATTTTCGGTGCAAAAAGAAAAAAAAATGAAAAAAATTCAATCAAGATTGAAGATTTTATATTTCGTGTATTTCGTAATGGACTGCCTTGAAGTTTGGTAGGTGAAGTAAGGGTCTAGTAGAGCACATCCATGAAAATATATGATAGTCTGAATTAAAACAGTTCCAGCTACAGAAAATGGAAAAAGCCTAAACTATCACTCTTGTTAATAACACAGTGTGTCGCACAGGTTGTTTTGTTCGCACGACACACCACAATGTATCTTCTGTCATATTTTAAATTACTGCTGAAAAAAATACCCGGATAAAATGCAATTTAATACTTTTATTTTCGGAATAAATACCATTCACAAAAAATGTTTAAAATTACTGCAATACCCAGAGTAGGTGTCCTCCACGTTTAATCTATGCTTTCTATTTTCCAGAAAGTTGGACAAGCAGCGAATAATGCCGCGCGGTAGTTCCATTTCCGTCATTCTGAACCTGAGCCCATTGTGTCATACAGTGTTGAAAGCTTTCTCCATATCGATAAAGCAGGTGTCAGTGCATTTGTTTTTTATTAAGGTTATTTATTATTGTTTTGGTTAGTCTAACTAGATGGTCTGCAAGAGCATGAACACCGTTTCAAACATGGCGCCTCAGGAATTTCGAGGGGTAGGGTAGGAGCACAAAATATGATGCTATATTCGGGATCAGCGAACCTGTAAATTTACAGTACATCACTGGTAGGGAGGATACGCTACATAAATAAAAATACCCCCACCCCCAGATTACCCCGGAATATTTTTAAGAGAGGGACAACCAAACTTGTCCAATGGGCAAGGTATAACATTAAAATTTCTAGTCCAGGGTGTCGGATGATATAGATTTCCCGCCCCTGCATTTATGTCCATTTGGTATATTACCAGATACAAAACTGGTGACATACCTCAAGGACATCATGTTGAGTTCGTGCACAGAGGAGTGCAGCTGATGAACTCTCCAACATCTGCAGAGTAAACCGCTCGTCGTGCTTAGCGTGCTTTGTGTTGGGGTAGCTAATTTTCATCACGAAGTGACTCCGTGAGATTGAACATAATTAGATACTTATAGTTAGATGTACGGGAACACATTTAACTCGAAAATTAAGTTTAAGCAGTGTCTACAAAACTAGTATTCATATATTAAACTTGTATTCTATTCTTAGTTTCGGTAGAATTTTACTTCAATGTAGCAGAAGTATATGTCGTTTTTTTTTGTTTTTTTTTTAGATCATTAATCCCCGCGAGTCCCATAGGGGCCAGGAGTTTCCAACATCATTATTGACCCTCTTCGGGAAATATGAAAACGACAAAAAATATATACGTACACAAAACGAATGAATGTAGATCTTGAATATTGTTAGGTCTGTTCATGACAGCACTCGTGCATTGTGACTGCGAAATGTTGATATTTATACGAGTACTTATTTCAGTGTTAAAAGAATATTTTTTGAGGCGTTGAAAAAAAGGCCTTTACATAAAAAGTTGTAAATCAAAGCTCACTGCAATGACGTAAGCATAAGCGTGAAATCCAATACGGGCAGTTTAGCTTGTGTGAACTAATTGTTTTACGTTCATACGTAATAAAAGTGAAATTGACAAAAAAGTAGGATTTAATTACGTATATAACTGTTTCGTAACATTATATTGCATTAAAGGTTTACGCAACATGTATGCCGTCAGTGTTTATCGCATATATATATATATATACACACACACACAATTTTTCAAATGAGAGCATATCGTGCTCATCAAATATATTCGGTCTTTACATTGAACACCCGCGTTTTTATGAAATGCAGTATGCAGATGTAAAGTAGGGTAGATTCAAGTTATGGAGGTTCTTAAATTGAGAAGATTTTTTATTGAGAAACCCGATCTATTAAGTTCGCCTTCTCCCCCCCCCTCTAATGATAATAAAAACGTCTTGGCTACAGACTTGAGTGGAAGCGTGAGAAAGTTCCATTAGAAAAGACAGCTGGTGTTAGAAAATAGGTCCATCACTGTAATCATTATGTTGAAGCTGAGGTTGTGGGCGATGATAGTTCATAAAATTACATTGTTTCTTTCACTGTGTTACACAGTTCTTCCCTAATTGTTACTGTTACACTGTGTGTGTGTTACTTAGTTTTTCCATAATATTGTTGTTACATTCATTGTGCTACATAGCTCTTCTTTAAAGTTTTTTGTTACATTCAGTATGTTACATATTTCTTCTTTCTAGGTTGTCCTTACATTCATTGTGTTGCATAGTTCTTCATTAAAAGCAGGGGTTGAAATATTACATTCCTGAGGAATTTCGTGTTTTTAATTGTCTTTCCTGATCAGGAATTCATGGTCCAGCTGTATTCCTTTAGTTATGACCAATGAATGTGAACCTAATGTATGGATTAAATAAAAAAGAAAACAACAATTCATGAGGAAATGCAACTTTACATGAGGGAATGCTATCTTTCTGATAACTTTCCTTTGAGTGAATGTAATTTTATTTCATTATTTCTATCCCTGAAAGATTGTTAAATTCATTGTGTTACATAGTTCTTAAAAATTGTTGTTACATTGAATACATTTATTGTACTACGTAGCTCTTCCCTAAAGGTTGTTGTTACCTTCAGTGTTTTACGTAGTTCTTTCTTAAATGTTGTTTCAGAATTTTCTTGGAGTTTACAAGTAAATTAAAGAAGTTAAATTAGTGTTAACCAAACCATGCATTTTCTCTTACATTTTTACATAGATTTAAGACCAGTTTGACCTTCTCAAAAATGATTAAGAGTAACAAATAATATAAATAACAAATATTACTTCTATATATATATATATATATATATATATATATATATTAATTAACTTTAAGTTAATAATAAAGTAAAAGATATGTGCAAAAATCAGCTACTTTCAATTTTGAACAAAACATGTTGAAATTGATGACATAAACAATTTTGCATACCATACCAACACCCACATTAAACTGGCAAAATTATGTTGGCATAACTTATAAAGTTATTGTGCGTGTATAAAATATATATATCAGTGAGTTATTAACTTCAAACTTGACCCAATTGAGTGCTCATCACTAAATCTAACAATGCAGCTTTTATCAGTTTAAAAGTGCAATGGGTTATTTTGTACAGACAGTTTTATAAAAACTTTGATATTATGAAGTATAATGTCATGTTATAATACTTGCAAGTGACTAAAAAATATTGTAGAAAGGATCAACATTTTACATGGTTTGTCTCATAAAACATCAACAAATAGTATGTGATTTACAGCAACAGTGTCCCACCAAGGGTGTTGTCACAGAGAGAGTTTACTTAAGGTACTGAAATTGTGGTTAGTTACTGTATAGCCAAAATCATTTGGGAATTTCCTAAAGATACACTGTACCATGAGCACTTGACAGTTGTATAGTAGCTTACCATATTGTTATTCTTGTAAGTTGTTTCTTGTGTTGTATTTTAGTATACATAATTGCATGCTGATTCAATTTATGTATTACAAGTGTCTGACCAATAAGATTAAATGATGTCAATGTGTTATGTATGAACAATTGAAGCAGTATCCTCTTATCGCCAGCAGAATTGCCTGAAGCTGTAAGATTTAAACAATTATAGAAAAAAGCAATTCTTAATAAATGGTAAATATATAAATAAGTTTTAGATAGGTTATGACAGTGACTGAAAAAAATTAAAGTTAGGTAACTTTAAGGATTACGTAACCTGTAAATGTTTGACTTTAGTTGTTTAAAACTGCTTTATGTTGATGGGCTTAAAAATAAAATGTTCAGTTTCCAGTACCAATAAAATTAAAGAATGGAATTGGTGGGAAGTTTTATTTGATTTTTTGTGATGATGGCTGAAATTTAAGTATCCAATTTACAAATCCTTCCTATAATTTAAATTTTTTTATATAAATTATAATTACAAAAAGGTGTGAAAAAGTTTCTCTACATATTTTCATCCTGGGTTGTGTTGATAAGAATCTGCATGCCTATTGTTTGTTATGTTCTTTTCATAACTATCATAATTATTGTAAGTACATGTAACATTGCCTTTTGTTGGCTAAAAGCATCTGCTGCTTAGTCTTTTTTCATGTTTTTTACATGCAAGATTCATATAGCAGATAGGAAATTTATGAAGATTTCTGATTATTCTATGGTAGTCTTCAAACATGCCATTCTGCAGATGGTGATCACACTGCATTGACTACTGAAAGGATTTTTTTTTCTATCTTGTCTCCCTGGTGTTCATGTCAACAATCAGTTTTGTAGATTGTAGTGGCTTAAAAGGTTTGGATACTTCAAATTAATATTTTGATTTTGATAGAATATATTGTTGAGGTGGCCATGTTTATAAATAATCATTCTTATTATTTGAACTTTCTCATTACTAACAGCATTTCAAAACCAGGTTTTAGAATGGTTAATGTGATGCATATTTAAAATGGCAACATTCATAATTTTTGTTATAAAGGATATTTTAAAAAACGTTTGAGTTGGCACATCAGATTCAATTGGGTTTCCAGAAACACATTATTTATTTACTTTTGTGCCTTTTCTTACCATGTCGGAGCACTAGTTTATTGTCACTTGTTGGACAGGAATCATGAAATCAAATCCTGGTTATTGCATGGGAAATGTGGTATTCACTTATCTCACTTTCAAGGTTTGTTGCAGTCATGATCCTAATTATAACATCCTTATTATTTCAAAGAAATGAGTTTTTCCAAACAATAATCCCCCAAGGAAAGCTGGAATGTTTAATTCTACTAGGCCCTAGTTCTTAGATCCAATGTTGTTCTTAACCATGAGTTAGTTAAGTAGCAGTATGATGTCAATGAATATTTTTTTTAAGTAGGAATTTTTATTATTAAAATCAGAATCATAGCTTTAATGGGCTATTTATACGGTGTTAAGCTACCACCATATAACTGAATGAGTATCATGGGTGAAAAATAATAAAATGATTTGTTTACTTTCACCAGTAGTGAGTTTGAGTATGGTTGTGTGATTTTTTTAAGGGGGTGGGAACATTTTAGCTGAATTAAAATGTACTGAAAAAAATTCTGAGAATAAGAATGTTGAAATAAAAGTGTATTCCTAGAACCTTTACAATATCAAAAATATAAGTTACTTGAAAAATATGCAGATCAGAGAGCTTTATTATTACCTTTGTGACTATCATATAGAAAGACAGTAGTTAGCAAATTTGTTATTTATGTATATGTGGATCCTAGTTTATTACTTACTTTTTTTCTTTAATTATTATTAACTTTACAGCTGAAGTTAAATGAACTTTTTGCTTATCATTCAGTGACTGAGATCTAGAATTACATGTAAATGGGTATGATATATTTATATTTGTAACATGGCTTTTCTGGAATATGGGATAGTCTACTGCTCTGTTTTAATTTATGGTTATTTTTACAGTTTAGTGGATTATCTTAAATTATGGTGATTTTGATTTCAATTGAAAAATTTATTATCTGTCATTTGGTAGTTTATCAACTTTCATCAGTTTGTTGTTTTGAAGATCCATCCCCTTGAATTAGTTGTCCTAAGTTAAATTTGTTCACATACTCATTTGTGATTATTTCGTGATATTTTATCCTTTTTTTTTATTATCATGGCATTTGTTTAATTTATTAAAGACTATTTTGTTAACATATTAATTCATGTGAAATTATACTTTTCTCCAACCATCTTCATTCATCAAGTTTAACTGTTTATCCATTTGGTTATTTTGTAGTGTAGGTCTTTATGTGGTGTTTAATTATATTTCATGTGTGTGTGTATGTGTTTGTCTTTAGTCATTGTTATTCTGAAATTTAAATCCTAAGGATAACTTTTTCCCTAAAACCCATGTTAAACCTTACCAAATACAGATACTCTTGGTCTTATATGATGTAACTACAATCAAGCTATAAGTCTGCAAGGTTCAGTTACATAACTCTACAGCATGAGTGGGCAATGTAAAGCTATTACAGGTATGGAATGATCATATGAGAGCATAAGGCTATGCTAATTATACAATTGACTTGCCACGAAAAAACTATTCTTAAAACAAACAAGTTGTTGACAGTAGTTAATTTTGTAACATTTTTCAGTTATTATATGAGAAATAATTTAAATATGAACCATAAGGGAAATACTGCTCAATGATTTACAGTACTGAAAAAAAATGCAATAAATGTATAATTAGTAAGACAACAAGAAAATGTTGCAAGACTATCAAGTCTTGTTCATTCAAATAATGCCCAAATATAGAACATTGAAAGAAGGAAAGAGAGAAGAGTCCAGGAATCAAACAAACTGGGGCTGTGGGATACAAATAATGAAACTAGAACTAACTACATGTACTGAAGGGATAAAAAGGGATCATTTGGGAGTCCTGTATGTTTAATGAAAGCTACAGCTGATCTCCATATCTTGCTTTTATTCAAGGCAGCTGGGAAGAAGATTAAATTTAAATATTTTTTGGAAGATTTAGGCTGAATTTGTGACAAAAAAGGAAGTTCATAATTATGACATAGAAAATGTAAGATCACACATTTAATGCTAGTGCACAATGTTGTTATCATGTGATGATAGCCCTCCACCAATAGGAGGGCAACATAACCTCCTTGCAAATAACTTCCACTTATCATTTGAGCTTAAAATAACTTTTTTTTTCCCTCATTGTCTAGGACAGGTGTATTTTTAAAATTATTAATCAATTACATAAGATTTTGCAATAATTTAAAAAACTTAAGTTTCACTGGTTTCTTTTTTTCTGATTACCCTTTTTGAATTCTCAAGTGATGGTAACTTTCGCTTCTTCTTGTGATAGAAACAATGTTCCTAACATGGTACCTGTGTCTATTGTGGTTACTGGGGGCACTTTGTCTGTGGAGGACATGGCATTCATTGTTTAATGAGTTGTGGGTTCCTTCCTGCACACTGGGCTTCCTCCTCCCATCTATTTGGCTGATGTTCCTTCTCCCCAATTTGAACATGATCAAGATGATGATTGACTGGTTATTTCTCCCACCGGGGTTTGCCTTAGGGATAGCTTTGTCTGTGAAGGAAAATCCTCATCCCTTCTAATCTCTCACTGACATTATTTTGCAGGTATGTTTTTTTTTACCCTTTTCTATTTTGATTTCCCTCCCTGTGCTTTACTACATGAAATCCATACTCAAGACTACTTTGTCTTTCACTTGACATTAGTGTCCGTGCAGGCTTGTTGCTTGAACAACTACACTCCTATAATACTATACCTTGTCTTCCTTGCCTACTTGAATCTTTTGTCCTAGCTTAAGCCTGTTTTTCATTTCTGTTCCTCGATTTTCAGTCTTTGGAAACTCTTTTACCTACCCTCTGGGGTGAACCCATTAGCATCTATTTCTTTTTCTGGTGCCCAATTTTGGCATATTTGTCTCTTTCTTACTACCCTCCTGAATTACCTCGTCTTCTTTTCACCACATTGGCCCATATTACTACTTCTGGTCTATCCCTCCATACTTGGTTTCTCTTGCTGTTGGGGCTTTTTGTGAAGGGAATATCTTCTTGCTAGTGTACACATCCCAGCTGCTTCTCTTTGTATTCTTCATTGGGTTCTATTTATTTGCCCAGAAGTCTTCAGGGGTATTCCTGATTTACTGGACACCCAGACTGAGGTGACCTGGCATCAGTCCTCATTGTCTACTATGGTTTCTTGTCTTTTTCGACCTTGCCATTCTGATCCTGTCCCTAGGTCTGCTGAATCCATGTATCCCCTTACCACCCCAAATTCCTAACCTTCTTCTTCTTTCTGTCTTCCCACTTCCCAATGTCAAGGGCATTGCTTGTCTCATTGGTGACTACCCTGTCAGGTATGGCCCTGTGGGACTTATCTGTCTTTCTTTGCTAGTTTTTGGTTTCCATTTTTGTCCAGTACATGGGTTTTCAGATCTCACCCACAGCCTATTTCGTCACTTCTTCCCCCTTTTAATTCCTCCTTCCCCTGTACCCCTTTATCTTCAGTGTCTGAAGGATGTGGTCTCAGATAATGCTATTGAGAGGATGTTTACCACTACACCTAGTTATTCCTCTCATATTTCTGTTGTCCCCAAAAAGACTGGGAACTGGCATCCAGTTATCAACCTGTCTTCTCTCAACTGGTTTTTATAAACCATCATTTCTTTATGGAAGGTTTCTTTTCTCTATGGTGGTTCTTTTCACTCAGACTGTGGATGGCCAATGTCAGTGTTTCAGACACCTTTTTACACATTCCATTCACCCTGTCCTCTAGATCAGGCATACAGAATAAAGTGAAACTAGTCCTGGTTGCGAGAATCAACTGCAAGGGCCAGAGGATGAGGAAACTGGGAGCTGAAAAGGGGGAAATCTGGTGTTGATAGTGGCAAAGACATTGATGTGAAGCATGCCCAAATGAGAGCAAAACTAATGAAAAACCTAAGGGTGAAAAAAGACTTAGAAGGCTTGACAAGTTAGCCCAGTGAAGCAGCTTCCTGCAGAAGAATGCAGGTGTAAGAAAAGAAGTGAGGAGAGGCCGACTTTCTGTGTAATAATGCAACCTCAGCCCCAATCTGGGAACAAGGTGGGCAAATGCTTCCATGACTTGATTAAATAGATAATAAGAAAACACAATGTCAAAAGGAAGAGCACAGTACCTGATCCCAATGAATGAAACAAAGAAAACTCTTCTTATTCCTCTTCTTTCTGTATGTCTATCTTCCTATTCCTTTTCTTTCTTGTGTCCTCATTTTGATATGCGACACTCATTTTTGGGTCCTGTTGGTGGTACCCTTTTGGCTGACACAACCCTGATTTCCCCTGCTTTGTCATTCGGTATCCAGGCCTCTTCTTCCTCTGCCTCATCCCAATCATTCCTTCTTCTTTTGCTACTCCCATGCCTGACTGGTAGTTTGATGTAGTTCTAATGCTCTTACATGTGCTCCATTTGAGCCATTGGCTTTCATGTTCATTATACCTTATTTCACAGAAAACATATTTTCTTCTCTTTCTCACCTGTGGTTGCCATCATTTGGATGTATATACCATTGCTGCCTCCTACACTCTCACCATACTTATTTACTTCTCTATCCAGATCGGGTCTTTCTTTGTAAGACTTTGACTACTCGGGAAGGTGATCATTTTTTCATATTTCATTGTATTATATTCATCAACTTTCTCACTCTTTTGTGTCACTGACCCTTCAGGCTGGTGTGTGGATGATTCTGCACATGTTCTCCTCGCATTATCTTCATCATCTAGCTGTTTTGTCTCTTGTGAGATTTTGACTCCCTCCAGTCACCGTTCTTCAATAAAACTAGGTACTGACTTTGAGAAGGATGATTAAATTTTCTTTTATTTTATCACCTTTTCCCTTTAGTAGGATCCCACCAGGTGGCTGGTGTTGCCTCCCAGAATATGTTTATTTCTCAGAATCTGCATTGATCCAGAGGTAACAGAAAGTGTTCAATCCATCTGCCCTAGCTCTTCCAGTGCCCACAGTTTAGATGGAGTGTTCTGCAAGACCACTAGAGGTATTCTCATGGTATTAAAATGACTCAAATGCCCAATTCTGACCATATCATTTCATAGAATATTATGGAAAAAGCTGGTCCCATTGCAAGTGACTGACCAATTCTTTGGCCTATGCTTGCCAGATTTTGAAAATAGGGTTTTGCTGTCACCCATTTCATTGTCTCCAGTAAAATACCTTTCTGGCAGGCATCCAATGAGGATCTAGGCCTCTTCAAAGCAAATTCTGCCCCTTCTTCAAGTGAAGCATGGCAGACTCTTGCTACTATCCAGTTTCCAGCTACTGGGGGTAGCAGACATTGGAGAGTTCCTCATTGACTGAGTACAGCACAATGTGTTGATGGCACTGTCTGTGTATTGTTGGTCACTCCTCAAACAGTTAGTGTGCCCTTCTCCTGCAGCAGAATGGTTTGTCACGCCTTGTCTCTGTCTATCTAGTTGAGTTGAGGTGAGACACATACACTTTGTGGTATGATCGCACCCAACCATACTACACTTTTTGGCTTGTTGACCAATTGTGAGTGGTTGCTTGGTTGATCATGATAAAATTCTGCCCATCCCTGCAACTCTTTGGGTTCTGTTGCCATTCCCTCTGTTTTCTTCCAGATAAAGAATATATCCTGGTCAAGATGAGATACAGTTTCTCATGTGTGTGCCACTATGGAGCCCCTGCCATCGGGTGTCACACTCCATGGGCTTTCCATTTGGGTTTTTGAAGGTAGTTTATCTAGGTTTGATGTTTGCACCAGTCCATTTACCATTTCAGTGTGGGATTCTATTTATTCTGTGTCAGGAGGTGAGGTATAATTTCAGATGTTAATATTTTCGTTATTTGAAATTGTATTTCCAATAGATACTCACCTCTAAACATTTTCCCACACATTCTCCCCACTTCCAAAGCTCTTCTTCTCTTATCTGAGAATGAAGCTATTTCAAGCACAAATGCTTAGGTGAGTTACTACATAAATAGGTTGTGTTGCCATCCTGTTGGTGGAAGGCTACTGTCAGTTGATTATTCACCATGCACGAGAGCAATTTATATGAAACACTTGATTTTTAGGTGGGAGTTAGCTCAAGGCTAGTAGCATGCAAATGTCATAGCAGATGCATGAGGGATCAAGCTATTCTGGGTGTTAAGGTGAGTTTTTTGGAAATACATTTTCAGATAAGGAATAATTTTCAGATAACTTTAATTCTTCCTTCTGAGCAAAGTCTAGTTGGTAGCTTTCAAAATCTGTACTATGTGGATTGGGAATCCATTTTTACTGGCAGCAGGCTCAACATACTCGAGCTGAGTATGCATGAAAATACACTTCTTCCTCAAAAGCATTAATCCAGCCAGCTTTTGCTTCTCCTTAATTATTGTCAAATTGAGCAAGGCCATTTCAAGGTCTTATCAAAGATTATTCACAAATGCACAGAGCACCAGCTTCAAGTTTGGCTTAGGCACTGAACAGTCTGAAGTTTACCTTCATTAAGTTGTACAACCTACTGGAATAACTAACTTTATTCAGTTTTACCTGTTAATACCCAGAAGTAAATCAAGAGTTTTTAATCACTTTTAAGGCCTTTAAAGACTTGGTTATTAGAGGTAATAGAAATGTATCTACAGGGGTGTTAGCATTGACTTTTAAAATATTCCCATAGTGCCTGTCAAAATAATTTCTAATAAAAAGCAAACAGTATATGTTATGATTTTACCTTTTTGAGTATCCTTTTCATCTAATCATCTTCTAACTCGCCAACACAACCTTTTAAGTGGTTTCTTGATCAGATGAGCATACTCATTGTCACTGTGATGTTGAGTAGTTGATGTCTTACCATCTTTTCTTTGTGAACCTACAAAGCTTAATTGGTAATCTTCCAACATTCTATAAGTACATCAATCTCATATGATGTGAAGTTTGGCTTACAGTTCTTCTGTTATTTTAGGTTTTGTCACTATTCACCATGTTCATTAGTGTTGTAGTTCTGATGTTAACAAAGGCTGATATATGCCTATGGCCATCCAACCTAGTTATTCTTGCAACAGACTAAGTTCCAACCAAACTAGTGCAGAATGAGTAACGTAAAGACATCAGGTGTTTTATCAAACACTGTGGCAGCTTATTCTCTTTCTGCCTCAGCCTACACTTACTAATTCGCTCTACAAATGTGATTTATGGTCTTGTCTGACCAATATTCTTTTAATTTTCTCCTTGCCAATATACCTGATTATACATTGGGATATAACATTCCCACTCTGCTGCATTCTTGCCTTCTGCAACTGTGCTGTCTCCTAAACCTCACATTGTACTGTTACACTGTCAGAATGAGTTATCCAGCCATGTTTAAGATCTGTGAGGTCTGATCCATACCATACCTATTCCTAAGATGCTACATGTTATTATGGTATTCAATTTAACTGTGATGATACTTCCATTGTTAGCCACAGACTTCCCTGCAATTTTATGAAACCCTCTATCTTAGATATGCTGCTTATTACATTATGCATAATTTTTTTTTCTATATTATGGCTGAGGAGATTCTGATGCATTGCACTAAACAGCTTCATCTTTTGGTGTTCCTCATTTACTAAGAAATATCAACTTCTTCTGTCAGATGTTTACGGATGTAAATTTATTGTTCTAGTCAGTTTTCCACTGTACCATCATTTCTGTTTGGATCAATGGTCACTACAGTTTCATGGATAGAAATTTATCTGTTAATTCTGTTAGCCTTTTTGTTATTGTCCCCTTGGGCACTTTCATGAAAGATTAGCATCCTATGAATTCTTGAACTTCATATTTTGAAGGATTACTTGTGCTGACATTCTTGAAAATCATAGATGAAACAGCCATCATTTCTGGGCTGTTCTGGTTTTGATCATTGTGTTGACAGAAGTGTTGTTTGTCTTCGATCTTATTTTATCTCTGACTAATTCTACTATCTTCTTTACTTCTAGATATAGTGGTTGGGTTATCTGTCGTATCTTTAATAACTTTTTATGCTCTAATATCCTTTATTTTTAGGAGGAACGTGAACTAGCTGTTAGCTTTGAAGCATACCTTTTCATTATCTGATCTCTCTATATTGCAGTCACTACAGTTGGCTTCATTCTTCTGAGGTTTATCTTGGTAACAATCTCTGAAGTACTTTGATATCATTGAATGGAATCTGTTGCAAGTCATCCCACTTTATTTTCACCAGTCTTGCTTTCTTTTTCTCAGTCTTTATTAGTCCAGTGGTTTGAATGGAAATTAATGCCTTCACTAACTTGCATATGCCAGAACATGGCATCTTCACTCAGACTTGTTGCTTCTACCTACAACTTATTTTTTCAGTTATTTATACATTTGTGTACACTAGTTAAAGCAGCAAGCTTGTAATCTTTGAATAAAATACCAGAATGATGACTGTTATCTTTATGGTGTCTTCTACAATACAACTGAAACTCATATTTCACTTCATGTCATTTTACATGCTGTGAAAAATGTTGATGATTTTAAGGCAAATATCTTACCTGAAGACAAACAATACCATGTACTCAATCAAATCTTGGTCATATCATCTCTGATTATATGGATAGCTTTTATCACCCCCCTGATAATCTATAGTAAATAAACTAAAGTTAGGTAGTGTATGTGTGTGCATAGACACATTATCAGAAAGAAAATTTACATGCTTTATTTACCAACCATAAATACAGAGTTATTTCAGTTAAACCTTTATTTTAATTCACCCCTTACAGTTCAGCTTTGTTCAATTAATTTTATACCTAATTAGTTAGCTAGCTGTATCCAAAGTTTATTTTATAAAGACTATCATTACTTAACCTTTACATTATGCTGCCAACTATTCCAATTCTAGTTCCTAACAAAATTAAATTTACCATAATCACCACCTGTCAGGCACATGAAATGTGATAATACTTAATGGGCTAAACACATAAAACCAACTTCATAAAATGGAACATTGAACTCTTTAATGTGATCATAAACAAGTAGATGTTTAGAAGATTAATTAGATAAATTAACCTAAGGTAGTATGAACTACTTTTTTGTTTGTCTACTTTATGCTAGAGACTCCTAGAAATTTATCTGATTTTCAATTTAATAACCAAGACTTGTAGCATTCTTTGCAAAGCTTGTCTACAATTGCAGCAGAGCCTGTGACCATCAAAGCAAATGTCATATTACATGTACACTTACACGATGCTAATTAAATTACTTTTATTGAACAGTGTTACTTATTATAAAACCCTTATAACTTACAGTGAGAGGGAGCCTTTTTTCTTTTAATAAAAATGTGTGTTGTTCTATATACTTGACCATGCTTCAAGCATTACACTGTTTTGTCATTTGGTCTGCCAGTACATCACTGTATTTACTTGTCTTGTTGTTGTATTTTGTCATGTAAAAAGTGTGCTTGTTAGCCATACTGCCATTCTTTCTATGAAATTAAACTAACATGCAATGTTCTTTGGTGCAACAAATGATTTTAATACACGTATTATGTTAAGAAACATAAACAAGTTTACCTTACATGTTTTGGACATCTAAACATACACATTCATCATCAGAGGTGAATTTTCAGTTTTATAACTTTTAAATGAGTTGGCCTTATGTAAATGTAATTTTTCTGTCATGATTTTTCCATTCCACTTGTAAGAATCATATATTAATAGTTCATGACATTCATATTCCATTCATTCATAGATGAGCCCCCTTTTTGTGTTTGCTTGTTAGTCACTACAGATGTCATTAGTAGG
This sequence comes from Limulus polyphemus, assembly GCF_000517525.1. Taxonomy (NCBI): domain Eukaryota; kingdom Metazoa; phylum Arthropoda; class Merostomata; order Xiphosura; family Limulidae; genus Limulus; species Limulus polyphemus. The sequence goes on from NW_013666095.1 coordinate 227,953, forward strand.
TCCAAATGAATCTCTTTTTACCTACTCATTAGTTCATGGTTATGTATTTGAACAAAAGAGACATCTACACCTTTTTGTATTTTAAAAATGTGCTAAGAATTGTTCCTTTCTCAGTAAAAAATAAAAGTATTTTATCCCTTAAATTGGAAGTGTTGATTGTACAGAAAATTAACTAAATAAGATTTCTTTTTCATATTTCACCAAAAAATAAATTTGTATTACAGTTTCCAGTGATAAAGGCTTTACAGAATTTCTTTTTAAGGGTTCATGATTTGAATAGTAAAATATGTTTGAAAGTAGACTTGTTGTATTTATTGGGGTCAAACTTGAGTTTGTGAATTGTTTTTTAATCATTTAACTGTTTATGATTCCTCACTCAAAATTTCCTGAAATATATTGTTTTATTTGTCATAATATTCATGGGCTTAAATAATATTTATTTAAAATGGAGATTGCAACATAAATCCATTTTGTTTAATGCAATTGAATTAATAGGTATATAAACACATGCATGCTAGTTGTCTTGTTTTCTGTTAATTAAAAGTACTTGTCATCAATAGGATGAAATTTCTATTCATACATTCAAAGGTTACTAAAATTTCTATTATAGTTTCCATGAAATTAATGAATTTGATTCATTTGTTTTAAAAGTAGAACCAAATTATTTTAATTTACAGAATAGCAATTAATTAATGCATCAAGAGAAACTCAGACAGAATCCCTAAATATGTTCAATATATACTGCTAAAGACAGCAATTATAACATGCAAATAACATTACTGTGAATCTTTGTTATATGCGAGAGTTGCTTTCCTAAAAAAGTGTGTATAATGAGAAATCGCATATGAATACCAATTTGTATGTAAAAAATAGTGAAATCATTGACACTCAGCTCCTCATCATGGGAATCTACAAGTTGCATGATGTTATCTTCCTCAAGGTTTGAGGAGCCTTCCCCGCCCATCTTATGTCCAAGCTCAACAACCCTTTGCACTTTTGTTTAAAACTTAGGAAACTCTTAGAATTCCGATAGATGATTTCACTTCGTCCCATGATGCTTTGATGTTGTAGGACTTCCACCAGTCAGGAATTGTTGGTTTGTCAGGTCCATTAGTGTTGTCCAGAAACTGGCTGATGGTTTGCCTGAGGTAGTAGGCCTCTCATGTCGAGATGTTCAAGGGGCTGGAGCAATGGGGTAGTGTTAGGGGCAAGAACAAAATTCTGACATTAGGATTGATGTTTTCCAAAGGTTTGGGGTGTCCCAGGGCATTGTCAGTGATAAACAGCACCTTAAATGCAAGGCTAGCCTCCCTGCAATATAGCTTGCTCTCCACAACAAAATGATTAGTGAGCCATTCTTCAAATACTTGGCCAGTAACGCATACCTTTTTGTTGGCAGTCCTGTGCATGGGCAAAATTTTCTTGTTAAGGCCTCATAGAGGATGAGGGTTCAGGAAATGGTATACAATCAGTCACTTCATCTTGAAGCCACCTGCTAAGTTTCCATATAATAGCAGTGTCAGCCTATTGTTCACTGCCTTAAAACCGGGTGCTACCTTCTCCTTCTTACTAATGTAGGTTCATGAATGCAAAACAGCCTAGTTTCATCAGAATTAAAAACTTGCTTAGGGCTGTACCCTGTTTTGATTATTGCTGTCATTTCTTCTATATATCTGGCAGCAGCAGTGTGGTCAGTAGTTGCAGATTCGATTGAAGAATGAACTTAGCAAACCAGTCCTTACTGGTCATAAATGGGTCATGGATCAAACGTTCATAAATTCTCAAACTTTTACCTCTGATACTGGCACAGCTAAGATTAATTTTTTTCTGGTTTTGATCTTCAATCCAAAGTCCCAGCTTCTTCTCCATCTTCACAGACACAGGATTCCATACATTAGTTATCACCTTTGTTGACAATGGTGTTGAATATATCACTGAACTATTAATTTTATCAGTGTCCTTCTTAATGACATGTATAGTTGACTTGCTAAGATTGTTGGCATAACTAAGCACAGAGGGGCCTCCACCAGCTTCCACATGCTTTAGGATTTCTAACTTCAATTCTAGCATCACTGCAGTCCTCTTCCACTTCATGGGTAAATTAGAGCTAGGACTAGAAGATGAACTTTCAGGATGTTTGGAAGCCATAGTTGTAAAATGTACAGGAACAGAAGTTAAACAGTCCACAAAATGTGCAAAAGAAGCACAGATCTGCATAGAACAAAGGATAGTGCAAGACTGAGGCAGCAGAGATGCATTATTTTAGGTGGCGGGAACCCAGGTGTACCCACAATGCATCACTTGCATCGGTGGGGAGCAGCAGCAGAAAGGCACAGCGTGACTGACTCAGAGAATGTTCTCTCATGCTCGACCACATAAGGCTGAATTATTCTAACATATAATGAATTTTTGATAGAAATAGAGACTTCCCATAATTTGCATTTGCTGAACACACATATAATGAGAACTTCCAGTATTCATTAGAGAACAGAGTAAACTGATTTGAAAATTTATTCTCCACAAGTTTTTTGATTATTATACTTACATGTAAAATAAATATTTTGAATAAACAGTTATAATCATTCTTTTTTGGCTTTCAGGAAATGGTATTAGCATTGGAAAAATTTTGCAACGGTTTCCAGAAAAAGATTGGGAAGATACCCCATTTATAGATGGGATAGAACTGGTATGTGTCTTTCAGTTATAACTTATGTAGCACATCAATATAATGACTTCATTGATACCTGAAAAGCTTTGCTTATACTTAAAGTTTTGATGTAAATGTACACAGTTGCTACTTGTGATATTATTTAATTCTCATATTATATTTTGTAAAGTAAGATACAAATTGTAGATAGCTGTAAATTTAGTTGAAATAAAATGTTTTATTATCAGTTGTATAATACTTCTGCCACATTCTTTTTCTGGAAAGTGAGAAACACAATTCTCGCTTTATTCAGCATATGTGTTGAATTTTTTATTCTCTTCACAATCTCACACTGCTTCCCCACCCTACAAAAATTTCTGCAGATGCCCTTGTCTGTATTATGATATTAATTAATAAAATCTCTCTCTATATATATAGAACTAAAAGCAATAAAAATTACACATTTCTATTAAAGGCAAAGAAAATATATTTGCTTATTTTGTGTAGAAATATTATCTCAGCAGTTTTCCTTTGTTAGTATCATTGGGGAAAAAAGATATTAAAGGAAAACATAAACTTTTTTTGTTTTAATAGAACTATGAAAATCAAATTTATAAATTATCAATTTTTTTGGATAAGTCCCAGTTAGATCAAAATGTTATGGGAAATTTTGGAACATCTTGTTATAGAATTTAATAAATGGGATTTGTTTATGGCTCATTAATTTGCAGCGTATGATAACATTTATGTCCATTTGCCTAAAAACTAATCAATTACAATGTCATTATCCACAAAATTAATAAAATTGAAGATTCTTAAGGTATAGTGATAATTATTAGGAAATCGTAAAAATAATTCAGGTAGAATGCCCAAAAAATTGCTGGTTTAAAGAGTTAAGGGTGTTTGAAAGCTAAGTTATGTTTATTAGTAGTTTCCATTATAAAGTTTTTTTTAATTATTTTAAACTGCTCAATTAATAAAGTTATATATAATTAGAATACATTTTTAAATATTTTTTAATAATGTAAGTTATTTCTCGTAAATTTCTGTAACATAATACATTCAATCTGGCTATATACTTTCAGAAATTGGAAAATTGATGCATTAGTTTATTTCTTACTGTTACAAGTAATCCTTATAGCTTACAAGTTTCTTATTGTTATTTAAGTTTTGTTAATCACAAGAGTAGGAATGAAAAAAATTGTGTGATGTTTTTAGTTCTGTCAGCCACAAGGATGGAGTCTCTCAACTGCTCACAAACAACCCACTTTTTTTGTGTCTGTTTTGACCGACATCGATGCCAACCGTCATTACTGTGCATGTCTTTCCTTCAACGAACCAGTGGCCATAACTCCCAGCAAACCACCAGACGAAGAAGGCGAAGAAGAAAGTTTAGATACTTCAAGTGTTCAACATCATTCCATCATGTATGCTCCAAAGTGTTTGGTTCTTGTCTCCAGCTTAGATTATTTTGCTACTTTCAGGGTATGTCAGTATCCTTGCAGAATTGCATATCATATAGTACTTTCACTTAAATGCCTCACTATGTGATTGTTTGTTAAAAAAAATTGCAAAGTGAAGTTATGTGGACAAGTTACTAGGCAATTTAAATTGGATAACACTTTGGGTCATGTTTGTGTTTCTTTTTCAGGCCATTGTGATATTGCTGTCAAAAAATACATTTCATTACAAAAGGTTCTCACCCTGATGGTGCACCGACTTGAAGAAGTAACATGAATGGAATGCAAAATATCATAAAACTTAAATTGCCAGGCAAACTATCCAATTTACTTTGCTCTAAACCTTTCTAATAAATTATATTTGCAAATAATATCTCTAAATCCTTATTGTTTGTTTTATGGTAAAGTTTTAAAGAGGTTTTTTTTGTTAAGAAAATCAAGTGAAAAATAATTGAGTTATAAGCTTGAATATAAAATGTCACAAGTAAAAATTTAAAATACAAATAGTATCTAATTTGAAATGTTTTTTCAAATAGAAAATGTTTACTTTAGGTAAGTAAAAAAGTTATCATTAAAAATATAAATTCTGTTAAGGTTATAGAATTTGAACATTTATTTATGACATGATACCTTACCTCTTCTCACGTAATAGTTTTTGTCAATTAATGTTACCCTCTATATGCTCAATTTTTCTTTCTTGCCACTAGCCTTCGTATTTCCACTTATTTCCACATGTTTATTGTTATACAGCTGCACTGTAGTGTGCACAATCATGAGACAACCTTCCACCAATAGGAGTGAGATACACATCTGGTGCAGCTGTCTCCCCCTGGATTACAGAGTCTAATCTCACTTCTCAATTTGGCTCTCAAGTGATTAGATGTTTTGCTCACCACACTTTTAAGTTTTTACAAATTCTGTTACTTTAGATTTTGTACTTCAATTTTCGACTTCAATAATCTAATTAGTTTAATATCTTTCATGATTTTTTTCTCATTTTATACCAAGACTTTTCTTCTTGGTGTACTTATCCACTTCAAATTTAGTTATGAATTTGCAGTTTATTGTCAAGACAACTTCAACTGCTACCACTACTATGGTTCAGCCACCTGTTACCATGTCCATGGGTACGACTATTGGCAGAGGTGGTTTTGGCTTTCATCTGCTAGAAAATGGAGTTGTTCATGCAAGCTGGGGGCTCTCCAGACCCTCAACCTGTTCTCCCCTTCCCTGGGGACACTGGACAGGATGATGAAGATTTCAACAGACTTTTCCCTCCTCATTTCTTTCAGCTGCAGTTAATGCACCTAGATCTTCTTCAGGTTTTCTGGACTTGGTAACACAGGTTTGTTATATCTTGTCCTTATACCCAGTGTCATATGACCCATTCTCTTCCCTGTTACATGACGCACCTGTTTCCGAATTTTCTTTTTCCTCTCTCTCCCGATATCAGGGTCCATGCTGAGGATTTTGCTGACCAATTATGTTCAGAGATTAGCATGCTGCATACCCTTCTCTCTTCTGAGGCTCATGGGTTGGCCTACCATTGGACTTTGAATCCTTTTTTTTTTTATTCTTTAATTCCAGTTTGGGGTTTGGACTCTGATACCTCAGTCCATTTCTCCCAGGCACAGTTCTCCTGCCTTCATTTAACCGTAACTTCCCTCCTTTGCTACCTCTCTTCTATTCATCTTTCATCTGAGGCTATCTATTGTTCTCCCTGTGGGGTTTTTGGGGGATGGCCATTCCTTATTGATGTCCATGTTGGTACATTTGTTTTACCCTGTCCCTTCACACTTGATTCCTGTGTTGTTGGGATCTTTTAGAAAGAGATGTCCTTCTGATGCAGTTTCATTTGCCCCCCATTCTTAACAGATTTACGCATGGCACTGTTTTTGCATCAGTCTATTTTTGGGGTTATCTCTGAATCCTTGGAGTCATGTGGAGTCAGGCTCCCCTATCCTAAGGGTTGTTGTAAAATAAATCACACTTTATTCCCCGAGAGCATAACAAAGTAAAATAAGATTTTAATTCAATCAAAAAAGTAATTCCAAGTATCAATATTGCTTTATTGGGCCACCATTGTTCTCACGCACGAATTTTGATCGATTTGCAAAAGATTTCAGCAATGCAACAAACATTTTTGTGGCTGTCTGTGAGCACATCAGTGAGAACACGAATCAAGGTTTCATGTTTGTGTGTCTCGCATTCAGGCAAAGTTTCCAACATTTCTTCCTTGCATTGTTGAACAAAAGCTCCGACATTTTCGGTGGGATTTAAATCTAGAGAATTCTCAATCCACATTCCACCACTTTTTCATGCACCGCTCTTTCAAATTAAACAAGCCTTGCGCCTTTAGCAGATTGCTCCCTGTACCATCTTTCCTTGAAAACCTATTTCCTCATCCTTTTAGCCTGTGAGCATTGTCAATTGGATATGTTTGCCATCGATGTTTCACGCATCCTCTACCACAGCAGCTATATCATTCTCTACACTGATGGGACCTTCCTTCTTAAGACCACGGCAGCTCATGAGAGTAATTTTGCATTCACACCTATTTCTCTACTCTCTGTTTCGTATATGTATTCCTGTTCCGATCCGGATTGACTCCTCCGTTCAGTCTGAGCTTTACAATATTATATGACATGCACTACTTCCTTCTGTGGTTCCCTTTCCTAACTCTTTATTCACTGGAATCCTTCCATTTCTAGAGACCTTTCTCGGATTACCTGTACAGGTTGGATTTGCCAACTTATTAATTTGCCCTACTTCTCCTCCTTAATCTTACATGACCATTGTCTTTTCCAGGTTTCCTCTCACCTTGTCACTGGCTGCTCGTTTTCATCGTCCATTGAAGGAGCTCATCTAGGCTGGCATGTGAACCACTCTTCACACTTTTGTTTCACATTACCTATACCTGTCTCCTGTTGCAGTCTTACATGCTATAGTATAACTGTAAGGCAGTAAGGTTACTTTACTTATCATTATTTCTATTACAGGTTCTCTTTCTATTGCTTCTTGTTGGATACCACTCAGTGGCGAATGATGCACGTCCACATATACTGATTTTTAAATCCTCACTGTAAGGCCAATAAGGTTATTAGTGGCCACCATTGAGATGGGATGTTCCACAAGACTGCTTTTATGTTTTTCCTTGCAGTTTTTTATATCATAAACATGTCCATCCTGTATTATACCCTCATGGACTAGCACGAGTAAAGCAAAAGGGTATAGCTTCCCATCCATGCAGCTCCTTTTGTTGAAGGATTTTTGTGATCACTTGTTGTATTTTCTCAGGTGTTGCATTACTCAGGACTCTCCAGTGCATCTCCCTTTCTTCCAATGGAGTATTGGAGTTCTTACCACTTACCAGCTCCTAGCCACTGGGGTGGTGGACCGTGGAGGCTTCTTCCTGACCATGCCCAATACTACTCTGTTAAGATTAGGGTTGTGGTGTTTTGCCAGTGTAGATGGTGTAGAATCCTCCTTTTACCATGGACCAGAAGTGTGATACCTGATGTCACATGGTCGTGGACTGGAGATGATCCACCATAATGCAGTTCATCCCTCTGCCTGGGATCCCTAATCCTACTACTGCCTGGATGTTGGTTCCCGTATAGTATACATTAGAGCTAGATTGGATGATACATTCCCAATGCTGCATGGTTTTGGATTTGTTTGAACCTCCACATTGCATTTCACTCTCCTACTGTCATCTGGACGTCGGTTCCCTGGAGGACAGGTGTTGTTTGTGTTGGATATACACACATGATGGCTTGGGTTCTCAGAATGAAGGTGCTCCGTCCCTGCTTATTCCAGAGTCTGAGTTCAATAGTAGAGAAACTCCTTCCTACCATGGGCCAGTTGATCCTTTCCCAGTTCTGCTGGTTTTGGATGTAGTTGATCTCCTGATTACAGTCCGATGTGCCCTAACCCTATGACTACCAGGTCCTACAATTTGTAGGACAATTGCTATCATCATTCAAAAATAAAACTAGTGGATGAAATTGTTTGAAATTTGACAAGAACATTCCTTAAAATATGTAGTTTCAGAAAAATAAAATATTTGATTTTGTTTTTTTCTAATATTTCTAATAATAAAAAATTTTTACTTAATGTAGTTGTTTGCACTCTGACTCTGAATAGTTCACCTGTAAGGTGCTTTTTATTTAGAGTATAAAAATACGATTTATCATTTTAAAGTTTTCATATTTTATTTGCACAATCTCTAGAACCAATTAAATGAATATCAACAGTTTTTATTTTCCATTTTTTCTACTATACCACTAACTTTTATCATCACTATACAGTGCAATGAAGTGATTAAAATTAATAAATGGAAAATATTTACTTACCTTTTAACTGTTAATTGAATAATCTAAAAAATACCTTCTTTAGGTCACATGCTTAATTTCACGTCTTTATCTCTCACTTATAGTTTATTTTTAATGTTTTCTTATTCTTTAGCATTAATTATTTATGTCTACACACATCAGTGGGTGCCCACAAACAATAGAATGGTATGATCAGCAGAGATACTGTAGCCTCTGGCAAAATCTTTTTAATAGAATGGTATGATCAGCAGAGATATTGTAGCCTTTGGTAAAATCTTTTTTGTACTCGCATGGTAAGGTAACACTTGGGGAACAATGATTACATTAGAATATACTTAAAAATGATTAAACCTTTCTAATATGAATCTTAAAACACAAATAATATATAACTAAAATATATAAGTAAAACCTAAATACAATTTAACTGTCTCTCTAACTATAGCATATTTAGGTAAGAAACAACCGAAGTGCTATTGTGAACAAAATGGCTAACAGTACTACAAACAGTTACATCTACCCACTGATGGTAACTTGTTGCCAATTTCAAAGCAAACATTGTTTGATTACAGTGTAAAATGAGCTCTTTCTAATGACTTTATACATGTGTATTTTGGATGTAGATGTGAAACTCATCCATATGTATAGTTTGGCTTATTACTTGTTTCTACTGGATTCAGCTAAAGAACTTTGAAATATTAGTGTCAGTAGGGCAACTAAACATACTTATTGGTAGAGGACCCTCCTCCTACCAGGTATTAGATGTTCTTTTCCCAGTTCTGACAGTTTGGGGCTGGAGTTGATCTCTCAACCACAATCAAATGTGCCCTGTCCACTGTTTACATGGATCATGTATAACTAATTCTCTTATGTGCCTTTTTGCTGCCCCTTTATCACCACTATCATACTTCAAAGGCAAAGCGTATTCTTGGTTCAGATGTGGTGCAGTCTCCCACGAGTGTGTTTCATCTTCACAGAGATATCTCACACTATAGGTTCTCTTTAGACACATTCCAAAGGGAACTCACTGAAGTCAATTTACACTGATCCCTCCACCAGATTAATGTGGGATTCCAGCTATTATGTGAATGGAGGTAAGGTATTGTATCAGAAGTTATAATTTTCTTACACAGAAAATGTATTTCTGATACATACTTACCTCTTGTCACACTTCCCATGCTTCCTCCCCAATTATGTTTTGTTCTTGGTGCCTAATCTCGAAGTGAGGTTAGACTCTGTAATCAAGGGGAAGACTTCTGCGCCAAGAGTGTGAGTCTCACTTTTATTGGTGGAGTGTTGTCACATAATTTTGTATGCTACAGTGCGGCTGTACCACATTAAACACATGGGGTAGGTGGGAGTATCAAGGCTAGTGGTGAGCAAAATAAATGTGCATTAAGAGGGCAGCATTAAATGAGAAAAGCTATTATATTAAAAGGTATCTATCACAAATACATTTTCTGTATAGAAAAAATTATAACTTTCAGATAGTTTATTCAAACATGGCCTGTAACAATCAACCCATATTTGTGATGCATTCTAGTCTTACATATACTAGTTTTAATTTTAATAGGCTCAATAGTTTATATACAACTGAAAATTTTAGAGTAGCAGTTTTAGTTTTCCAGATTTTTTAAATTTAATTTGCTGTTTATTTGTCATATTTCTTTATAAGGTTATCATGCATTTTACTTAACATATTAAATTTATACATAAGTGTAATATACATAAATAAACATTAGAAAATAATAGCTGAGAAGTATGTGTATTCTTCAAGTTTATAATGACAGGCTTAAGATAAGAGTACTCTGACCTGACAGTATGAGATAAAATAAATCAGTATGACTGATTGAAGTTTGGTATTCATGGAAGCTGAGAGGAAAGCTAAGAACATATATCAAGAAATATGAGCAACTCACAAGATTTTATCTTCTGATGACTAACTTTTTTACTCTGGTTTTTTTGTTTGATTGTAATGTTGTTTTTGCCTTGAACATAAAGATGATGTTATAGCTATTTAAGTAATTTCATCAAAGCAAGAGCTCAGTGATGACTTCAAAAGCATTAACAGACATAGTAGTAAATTCAGAGAGGATAATTCAGTTAAACATTAAGGTATACAAGTGGAAAAGAAAAAAAGGAACTAAAACTTGGACTAAAAAAATAGAAAGTGGAAACTTTTTCAGTACATTTAAGTGTATTTTTTAAATTCTTTGAGTAGAAAGTGACAAAAAAAATTTAAACAAGATTTTTCAATTTTCTTTTGTTCTCACTTATACTATATGTACAATCTCATTATTGAGAAAGCATCACCCAGTCAGGATAAGAAAAGAGGAAAGTGAAGTGACACTGAAAGTCTAACTGATCATTGGTTGCTTAAGTTATATGTTTTTAGCATTGTAAGCTAAATTCTCTATACAAACTTTTTTTTTCCTCCATCACTTTCTGTACACAGTTGAATGTCATGCATTATTGTGATAATCAGGTGATAATGTGTCACATTAAATTTTCTAGGTACTTTGTAATCCTTCCTTCCTTTACAATTGTAAGTTGTTTTGTATTAGTTTGTTCAGTTTCATGTTTTAACATTGTGAGTCATTGTCATTGTTATATTTTAGCTCCATACATATCCTAGAGCTATGGGAAATAGTATCAAGGTTTATAAATATGAAATTCAAATTACAAATTTTTCAGAACTGTCTGGGAATCATCTACAGTGTGTACATAGAAAATATGCCAGTACAAATAGAGACTCTTATAGGAAACATTTTAGGTTGCATTCAAGTCCCTCCTCCAGGTAAATATATTTAAACCAACTATCCTTCTGTATAGTAGCTGATTATATTTATGTGTGGGTTTATATACTCTCTCTCTCTCTCTCACACACACACACACATAATCATGTTTTATTAAAATTATAATTTGACAGCCAAAATTGAATTTGACAAAATGGTATCTTGCATTCATATGAAACTATTCTTGTTTTCACTCAATTTAAATAATTTTAATTGACCCAAAATTAATGGAGTTATATGGCATTCAAGTTTAAGTTATGTATGCAATGTTGGTACCACATGAATTTGGTCATGAGAATGAAACTCTTGAGTTATCATCATCTTTATTTCTAATTAGAGTAACAGTATTTTTCTTTTTTGAGTGACAGTAGATTGGGAATTGTATGTTCCATTCCTACAACAAACCAAAACTTAAGTTACCAAACTTATTAACTATTTTTAAAGCTATTATGAAATGATACCACTTGACAGTGCACATAGACCATCATTACTCTGTGATGTGTAATATGATGTTAGGAAATAATACCTATAAGCAAGTATTGCACAGCATAAAAGGAAATTGTACCACTTAATGATGCAAAACAGTAGTCCAGAACTGCTCAGTATTGTGTAGCATTCCATCACCAAGAATCTATACCACATGATGGTGCACATACAGTAGGCCAGAAATACTCGTTATTGTGTAATATTACATACCAATAAACTGTATAAACTGATGGTGAACATAAAGTAGGCCAGCACTGCTCAGTACTCTGTACTAATCCATATAATACAAATATATCTATTGTGTAAGTCTGTAGTACCATCAGTCAGTAAGAACTATTTAACAATATGTGCATTAAAGTAAAAAATAGCCTTTTTTTAATATTTTCATCATATCAGTTATACTAGTGTCATTGAATCTGACTTGTAAAGCATAAAGAAATATAAATAAAATTTCAAGTCTAATCAGATTTGAAGCAAAGTAATATATTTGAATATTAAAACTTAACTATATATAAAATGGTTTCCTTTCTTTTATATTATTTATACTTTAATCGGTGCTACATTTATTAAATGGCAGAAGAATAATGCTTTAATATATTAAACACATTAAAACATGTATTTTATTTCATTTAACCTAAAATTTATTTAATAATATTTCTGTTCACTTGCAGGTGGGCCTCAGGTAAGATTTTCAATAGGAGCAGGTGACAGACAAGCATTGCAGCCTCCTCTTAGTACCACCCTTCCTGTTTCACACAGTACTGTCTATCAGCTTTTTGAAGACCTAGGTCAGTATCTGTTTAAAAAGAAAAAGAGAGAAATAAGCATGATGATTTTGGCACTAAGATATGAAAAAAAAAGTTAATTTGCTTGTTTAATGTTTGTTGTGTAAAAATTATTTGAAAACAGGAACAAGATGTTTCAAATATTGTAAGATAAGAATAGATTAGATAACTGGTACATTGGCATTTAAAGTATGCAAATTGACCCTTGTTACACTTAAGAAGGCACATAAGGCCATTGTTTAACTATGGTTTTCTGTGGAACAAATGAATGAGGATGGTGACACATTCCACCACTGGATGGGATGCCAATCCATTGCAGATTAACCCCAACCTTCCCACTGGTACCTACTGTACAACTGGGTAAACTGAAGCAATTGGAGTGAATGTCTTGTTCAAGGACAAGAATCTGTAACCTTTGGCTACAAGTCCAGGGCAATAACCAGTAAGCCACATTGCCCCCTTATATTATTATTTACATGTAGATACTTAAACAAAAAAAGTATTTATTGAAGTGTTGAAAAGTATGATATAGGTATAGTGTAAAACTGTATTTAAACACAAGTATGATGAATTAGATGTTATTGTACCATAGATTTTAATAACATTAGAAGTAATGCGGACAACTATATTAATACATTGAAACATAATATATTTAATGTCTTTTATTTCAGATCTCTGTAAAAAAAGTCTAGTTTTATGTTTAGATGGTATGTTGTTGTGATTGTGTAGATCTAATAAGATATTTTGTTCGAAACGTAGTACATCAAATGTTGTTGTGAAAGTAGTCTTTTGACTTTTATATAATTGTAGCATCAATTTCTTTAGGTATCCACAATGTCGTTACACTTTTTGCTGCTACAATGACTGAACACAAAATCCTTTTTGAGTCCAGAAGTTATACAAGATTAACTGAAGCCTGCCATGCCCTGACTTCACTTATGTATCCATTTAAATACAGGTAGTGTTTGATAGTTTCAGAATATTTTATTTTATCATATCATGAAAACTAAAGATATCAGATATACATTACGTTACTAAAAGTATTTAGACATTAAACTTTAAGAAGGGAGTGTCACGTTTTAATACTGGAGTCCAATGCTAGTAGGAAGTGAATGTACCTTTGCTACTGATCTGAACCTGGGCTTTGTTTTTAACATGTGCTAGAAACCGTTACTTTATATTTAGTGGAATAAACCACCATTCCTTTAACAAAGAAACTAAGCAAAGTGAGATATGACAGTCTTTCATTTCTGCCTTTCAAACAACATTTCAACACCTCCCAGAATTAAGCTGGCAGAGGCTGATAGTGGATTTTACTTGTCTCAAACCTTTGCTAGATATAGCAAATATATGACATAATTTTTTGTTATTTTCAGAATTTTTTGTGTATACTAAAGAGATTTAGAAATTTGGGCAATAAAGTTAGAGAAGACAAAAACACCTTTACTCTCCAGATAATAAAAAATCTCTATTTCAGTTAATGTTTTGTCCTCACAGCTTCATTAGGACTAGTAGTACTGCTAGTCTCAGTGAATCTTCATAGGTGAAATGTGAGCAAATATATAAAAAGGTTTTTTATTATTACTTGGTGAGTAAAGGTGTTTTTGTCATCTCTAACTTTATTGCCAGTATGGCATTACCATTATCATAAAGAATAGAATTTGATCAAGCATGTAGTTCGGCATTCCCTAAAATGTCAAATATAACAAGGCATTCATGGCTTCCTAACTATTACAAGTGGACCAACTCAAAATCACCTACATCAGGCCCATACTTTGATTCTACCCCACCAATCTTTTAAATATTCAAATAATGCTCCAGTTCCATACACCCCAAGCAAACAATGAATAGTGTGCATTTTTTACTGTATGTAATGATTTTACATTGTTATTTACTCCAGTTCTAATGTTTAACATACTATGAGAGCTGATTCCTCACATTCCCAGCTGTAATGATTGGTTTTGATTCACAGTCCCATGAGATCTAGCACTGTAGACCTTCCAGTGTGTAGTGTACAGTACAGTTCTGTCATTAAATTTCTGGATTAATGATTTAATACCAGAACTGTAGTTTTGTTTCATAATACATTTCAAAATTTGTACAGACCAACAAAAGTTTAATTTGAATTGGCCAGGCAAACATTCTACATTAATATATCTGTTCATGGACTTAGGTATATATAGATGGGTTGAAATGACATTAAGGGCATCATCACACATGGTAAGTCATGTTGGTGGAGCTGTATGAGTAAATGGTTGCAATACTGAGGCAATTCCCAGGACATGTTGTATGTCATAATATCCAAAACTACTGTCAAGGTAGATGCAGTAATAGAAAATAAAGTTTTTGTAGTGGCAACATTAAATACCATTCCTAGAAATCGCTGAAATTACCTAACTATTATCCCTTATGTTACATGTTTTGTGTTACAAATTGTTCCAAATACCCCTACTGGCCTTAAAAAATACCTTGTTTGTAAACCCCAGGAAGTAGTGAAGATTACATTCACATACAAGCTCAGTGAAGATAATCTGTTTACCAGCCAGAGCTCTGTTGTTTCAGTACTTTTGATATTAAATGTTCTTTCTTTTCAAGCATGTGGAACTTGTATATGAAATAATACAATAAATAATACTTTTTTAAACCGAACAGTGATATTTGAAAAATTGGTAAAAAAAAGTGTTCATAAACAAAAATTAAATATGTAAAGTTTAACTTTCAGTTTCTTAATTTACTAGTTGGGTGTATGTGTACAAGGTATGGTATGTATGGGATGATATCGAAATATTTTTTTTGTTTTTTGTTTCATTAACCCTATCTTGACGGGCATCCTTTACTGTGCATGTCACAAGGTTCTAGTGACATTCAAAATTAATCTAGTTTTTGTTTGTTAATCCAATTTTTATAACATAACATCTTAGCTAATAATCCATATTTTAATAGTATATAAGTTTTAAGTTCATAATTTTATATGGCAATATTAAAGAAAATCTTGAATTTTCTCTAGTGTGACACATTTTCTCCATGCATCTTCTCTTCTATATTTTATCCACCACTACTCCAATAAGTATGAAATTAAATGTAAATTACTCACTATAAAATCATCATTGGTCAGACAAACCATAATTTTTATAGCCTTCAATTTTGTTTGGTTACAGAGCTCTTGCCACACCCATCTGTCACATCCTTTATTTCAGAATTTTTAATAGTTCTCTCTAACATTTAATTCTGTATTATCAATAACCAATGAATAACCAATCAATATCAAATGACATATTGTATAATGTTGTTTTCTGAATGGAGAATTGTCAATTTCATTGTTAGTACAAGCTTCGTTCCCACGGGAAAGATAACAATTAGCCTGGATCAATTTGTAATGGCTCTTGTCACATAGTTAGAAAGCCAGAAAACGTGTGAGAGTTAGAGAAAATTGTCTACCTTTTGCATGTTATTAGTCTATGTTCTTTGATGCATTATTTAATTATAAAAATTACTTATTGCATTACTACCATTAGTATAAAAAAAAAAGTAGGGTTAAGTGTTATCAACAAATGACAGCAAGAAAAAAGAAAATTCAAGTAAGTACTTTATTTCATGTTTTCATGTTAATTTTTGATTTATTATTATAAAAGTAACTAAAATATAAAAATAGGGATATCTTTAGGGTAGTTAAGGTTACATTAGGTAAAATAAATAATAATAATATAATAAAAATGTTTCATGAGGCATGTACATGAGCAGCTCGTGGGTAATGTAATTCAATAGCGTAATGTGACCTCCACATTCCCCAAGTGATTTACAGCTTATAATGGCATGAATAGTAGTTAGACATGGTTCAAAGGGCAATAAAACAATAATATTTAATTATAAATAGATGTATATTGTTATGAGTTTAAAGCTACTTAGGATAAACTAATGTAGTTTCATTTTACAATTTGAAGTCATTCTAGAAAGAAAAAATTATAATTTGGATTTATTTAGATTTTTTTTTGGTGGTTACGTGGTCGGTCAGATTAACCAACGTTGTGTAGAGTTGGGGTAGAGAAAATAACAAATAGAATATAAAGTTTTAGTGAAAACAAACATTTGTTTGTTGTGCCTAAGAAGACTGGGGACTGGCATTCAGTCATTGATTTTTTTCCGTCTAAATCAGTTCCTAGATCCTCCACAGTTCACGATAGAGTCATTCTTCACTTAGTGTGGGCATTTTTCAACATGACTGTGGATCACCAAGTTCGATGTTGCCGACACCTATCTGTACATTCCCATAGCAGAGTTGTCCCTCCACTATCTGCATTTTGTGCACAAGGTTTAGGTGCTGCCATTCAGAACTCTGCCCTTCAGACTAGCACTGGCACCATATGTGTTCTGTCGACTCATACAAACCTTTTCTCCTCACCTCCATTCCCTGAGCCTATGTACATACCATTACATGGATGACTAGCTACTGCTGGCACCATCTCATCAGTTGGTAGAATGTCAAACCCAGATTCTGCTTTCCAAAGCAGGATTTCTTATTCTTATTAGACAATATGTCATCAGTCTGGATATTTTTTCATGACGTATCCCAGTTGGGCTCAGCCGACTCCTATCCAACTCCATGCAATGGAACAGGCAGTCTGACTCTTACTCACGTCTCCTTTTCCCACTGTGCAGATGGTTCTTTCTCTTTTGGGGATGTGAGCATCTCTCAAATCCCTCATTCCTTTGGGACAAGCACACATATGATCCATTCAGTGGTATCTACGTGACTAATGGATCATGAACAGTTATCCACTGGATTCCACAGTCTCCTTATTCAGGATCACTATCTTCGATCTTGAGTGGTGGTTAGAGTGGAACAATACTACGATAGGTGTTCCTCTGCCATCACTATAAGGAATTAGAGTATACTAAACTTTACACATTATATAGGCTACAATAACGTGACGTTTAGGCAGTTCGTTTAACTATTATACGTGATGTATATTTTTTTGGGGGTAGTTAATGAAAGTGTTCCAAAAGCGACATTAATTTCTTGATGACTTAATTTATGGGTGTGGGCCAAGGATTACTCTACAGTAGGTTTCTGTGACTTGTTGGCAATGAATTCAAACAATAGACAGCATGCACTCCACTTGTTTTACAATAATATATCCAAGTTAATCATATGTACAAAAATTCTTTACACTATGGAGATCATACACTATGGTGTATCTTAAACACTATACAGTTCTCTTCTTCTCGTTAAAAGTCCACAAAGGCTAATTCAATTGCTTTAGAATCTCGATGACAAGCCAAACTATTTTTCTCTACTTTTATCACAATAGTATCAGTGAATAATTCACTTATGCTGCTTTGTGTGTTACCACAGTTGTATCCTGAACTTCCAATAATTGTCTTTTCGTCAAAGTCCACAAAAGTGGATTCAATTAATTTAGAATGCCCTTTGACAAGACAAATTATTCTCCTTATCTCTACCAAACTGTTAATCTCTTTTTAAAATATCAACTGCTATTTACTCCCACGATGACTAACTTCATGTTTTCTAACTTTTTTCTTACTGAACTTCTATTTCACTTGACTTTATTTTTACTCCACTCCCGCTCATTTGGTCGCCGCTATTTATATGTTTATCACTGAGGCCTCTAGAATTTTCTATAGCCTTAACACCAATGAAATGCAAACGCAACATATGATTCGTACCAATTGCTTTTAACTCTCTTGTTATGAAAAACTCAACAATCGTTGAATATTAGCTCACAAAATAAATTAAGTGATAATGCCTACACTACACAGTCTTGTATACCCAACAAAGACCAATGCTTAGGTGGGCAAAGGAAAAGAAACTCTGACAGTCGAGTAGCAGCTGTAGTGTGAGAGGAGGTAAGTATTATTAGAAATAAATTTTTGATTGAAGAAAATGCTAACCTTTAAAATACACAAAGGTTTATTTTATTTAAAGCAATGTTTTATTTGAAAAGGCTGCTTTTCTACTGGTGAAATTTAATACAAGCGTATTGGAAATTGTGTCTTAGTCTGGGCATATATTTACCCATTGCTATGCATTATATATAGAGAATTTAATTACACAGAAATTATTCTCAAACAAATCTTCATAACAATTTCCAGCTGCAGCTTCACATTTTACATCTCAAACTAATGCGATCAAATAGCCAATAGCTACAGTAAATCATTATGAACTGTATCAGCTAGCTACTGGCTATGTTTATTATCATTACAATGTATAAAGTTAGCTAGCATGTCAAATAATTCTTTGCCCATAGTTGAGCATAAAAAAGCCAGCAAACAAGATAAATAAAAAAAATGGGAATTTAACAATCTGGAATTAGGGATCATAAAAACAAAGTAAGGAAATAAATGTAATTCTAGATAACAGTATGGAGCCAAAATAGAGGTTTCTAGTTTGAATAAATAATGTATACAGTATCTCCAGCCTTGTTTCCTTGCTTTTTTTTACAATCTTTTTTTCCATTAGCATCTTCCTGGTTTTCAAGAAAATTGGTGCAAGGAAATCTGTGATCTACCTTTCCCGTCTCAACCATTATGTAAAGTTACTTAGGACTGTAAAATAGTGTTACTGTACTACATTAAAAACAAACAATATTAGCATAAACTTACAGAAAGTATAATAGGCTTCACCAGGTAATTACTACTCAGAACATTTGTGATTATAAGGTATAAAACTAATTAGTCAACTTTCTCTTTCATAGTAGTTTGTAATAAACTTTGAATTCAATAAGAGCTTCAAGATAATTTATTGTTAACTTTTAGTTTTGTACTATATCTAGCTGTGTAAGTTATAGAGTAGTGAAAGAAAACTTTATGAAAAAATTTTCTTCCCTGTTTATCATTGCCAACTAACTTTCCAACTTTTGTATAGCTAGGATGCCTTTATTGGAAGTTTACATCAGCTGAGTCTCCTATATTCTGAACCTTTTTACAAATCATATTTCTTACATTTCTTTGTAATTTGATTATTTTTTGAAAAGCTAACTCATTAGTAAAAGAGTGTTATATGCCAGAATACTATGCATTTTTCAACATCTTTTATGAGTATAGGAATTTTTGAAATTTTTTATGTAGTCTGTTCCTGTGTAGTTTCAGTCTGGAAAACTGTCAAAATCATTTTGTTCTAGTTGCCTTTGTGTCTTTGTTATTCTCCGGCAGATAGTATCTACTTTGCCTGTGGAGATATTTCTGCAACTTCACACTTTGTGTCAAACTAGGTCATTGGCCACTATATCCTTTGATGGGCAAGTGGATGATATTTTGAGGTTATATCTTTGTGGTATGAGAATGACCAGTCATGTGATAATGCATAATGCTTCTGGGTAAGATTGAAGTTATGTTTTATGATGGAATTTCAGTTTTAGGTAGAATTGATCGACAGCTAGTCCTACTTGGTTCAAGAAGTGAGTTGATGAACAGAAAAACATCTTGCAAGGCAATAAGTGTTGTTTAATTCATGGAACCAGTAGGAGAGTAACTGTCCAGCATCCATACAAGTACAAACATTGTTTTGTTTTTTGCTTTATGTTTAATATTGTGTTTCACTATGACAAGTCCATTCTGTTTATTCCTTAGCTCAAAACTCAGTCATTTAGCTAAATTCAGACTTACTTCACAATTTTCCTGGTCATTCCTCCCATTATAAAGCAGGCCTATCTGGTACTTGCACAGAAATCAGTATACCTAAGAATACCACAAGAGCTGTTTCAAGAGATTTGGAGTTTTTGCCAATCTGGCATCATTCTGTACCTGGTATATATTCAATAGTACTAATTAAACATGATATTCATTGTGTGTTTGAATGTTTGGTTTTGGTTGATGATTTTAAGTTAAGACTAAATTTAGATATAAAAACAAGATTTATTTTACCAGCTTTAGATTGGCAGTGCTTCCTCTTTTATAATAAATGCATTAAGTGTTTAACCATAAAAACTTAAAAGTTAGTAAATTAATTCATTAATTCCCTAGTCACGTATATATCCCACTTCTACCGGCCGCTTTAGTTGAAGTTCTTAGCACACCAACACCTTTCACTATGGGTGTTCATTCATCTCTTAAGGCAGAAGTTGTGGACTTGGTAAGTTGAGATTGCTTATGTTATTTTTAGTTTGATTTCCACATTTGCTTTAATTTTCATACCATTTTTTATGAGCCTCTTAGAGTTAGCTTAAAAATATATAATATTAAAATTTTGTTATTCATTGGATAAGTAACTAATTATTGAGTAGTATAACTTGCTTTCCCATTTATGTTTAACGTTTTAATTTCTTAATATACAGAAAGTTTTTCCTGTGTTTGTGTGTGTGTGTGGATCATAGCTGTCATTGATAGAATAATAATTATCTGTGGTGTGGAATTCTTATCAAGTGTTTTGTATGTACCTATTCATCCACATGTTGAAATATGTTTGGAGATGACCTCCTGATGAAGACAAGTAATACCAAATGAAAATACCATTGCAAAACAAACTTACACATGTGAATAAAGTTCTTTAAGTCCTTTCAGAAAAGTACAAACTTCCACCTAATCCTTCTATACATATTATGAAATTATAACTAATACATGTTAACAAAACATCATCAGAAGGCAAGTTAAATTAATAGTGCATGGAGATGGCTTGAATGGGTAATGAAGAAAAACTTTAACATAAGTTTAGCATAACAGCAAATGTACAACATTTCGACAAAGTTCTGTCAACATCAGGTACAAGTAGTTTACACTGTCATAGATATATATATATATATA
>NW_013666095.1:249223-254700 GCF_000517525.1 Limulus polyphemus
GTTGCAATGGTGGAAAACATGGCACGGTTTTTTATTGTGTTCTGTAAATCTGGTTTTCAATTTTCTTCCTGTTTCTCCGATGACAAAAGCTTGTCGAAACGTTGTATGTTTGCTGTTATGTTAAACTTATATTAAAGTTTTTCTTCATTACCCATTCAAGCCATCTCCAAGCATTATTAGTCTCAAAGTGAGTTCCTCATCATCGAATTTCAAGTTAAAATTAGCTTAATTAATTGATTTGTATTGACACTGTGTTCACTCCCCACTGAAATGTAGAAAAAAATGCTTTAATTAAAAAAAACCTGGAATATTGCTTTCAAGCCTCTGTTCTGATGGTGTGACATTGGCTGCATAATTCAGCTTTTACAATATGCATTGTTATTGTTTAATAAACAAATTCTAATGCTGCCAATTTTATTTTTGATGTAATAGTATATTAGGTTTTTGGGGGCTGTAATAATTCTGTTACAGTATTTTTTTAAGGAGAAAGAGATTTTTTTTCAATTTATTGCTATGAATATTTTTGAAGTGGTAAAAAACTGTTACAAAAAGCATTTTGAAAAAGAAAACTTAAGAAGACTATTAAGTAAATTGAACATTATAAATTATCAATATTGATTGATATAATATTAATTATTATTATCCTTTTACTCTAATTCAAAAGGTAATTAGATTTTATTATTCTACAAAATAATCCCATTGATATTATTTACAAGAATTAAAATTGTACAATCAAGGTATCACTAAAATCTTGTACTTCAATTACATTGTATGACTTGCCTTTCAGACTGCTCATTTATAAAAACAATACAATGTCTGAGACTTATATTAATTGCTTCTAAGTGGTAGACACTGTATGTTATCAATATCATAAAATTAAATTGTTCACAACAGTCAATTAAATTTTATTATTGGAGTTTCATAATCTTTAGATTTATTTTAGTTTGATTAGCAATATCTACCTATACATAGTAGGAATAAGTGTAATTTCATCTCTGTAGCTAAGTATATATGAATGTGAAAAAGAAAAATATTTTCAGGAGAATCAGCATAAAGAAAATTTTGTCCAAAGATAGTTTTCATTAGTTTGTTTTCTTATTGTATAATTTGAAATTTAAAGTTTAAACAGAATATTAGTACCAATATAATTATTCAAGTAAAATATGGTTTAGATTGTGGTTTTTACTTTTCTTTTATGATTCAGAAAGAAATGATTGATTTAAGTTATTAAAAATTCTGTGTTTGTTTCTTCTTTTAGTTAGATGTAATAGTTGTGGACCTAGACGGTGGTTCAATTACTTTGCCTGAATGTATTTCAGTTCCAACATTACCAGAACCTCTTAATTCTCAACTGTATACACAGCTATGTATGGTAGGTATTTTAAAATTATGTTGAACATTTATTGCAATATTTAAAATAACTATTATAAAGGATAATATCACATAGTATAGAGAGATGATCATAATAAAGTGATATTTATGGAGTGAGGAAAGCAGTGACAATAGAATATTAGTTGTGATGTGATGAGTTCTTTAATGGACCAACACATATGATGTAGTGATAATTTGTGTTTCTGATATTTGGACAGAAATTATAATTGTCATTTCATCAGATTATTTAGCAAAAATCCTAATTTGATCAGAACTATGTCCACAGATATTACACAAAGCATGCATATATACAGATAGTGTTTCAGAATAAGCTAAAAACTGAAATATAAATAAAAAACATGAACACAAAACTCTGATAGCATGATAATAAAATTTGTTCTAGCCATCATTCCTTACACCAAAAAATGAACTTTTTGCAAAAAGTAAAATAGTTTTCCCTATTTTTTTTCTTAGAATCATTTGTAGTGTGTTAATAATAAGTATAAATTCATGTAGTAAAATTATTCTTGTTTCAAAGTATTGCATTCTCTTAACTCTTTCTTTTCTTTATAATTAAAGTATAAATTTGAAGAAATGTACTTCATTAACCTCTTCTAACCTAATGTCCTATTGAAAGTCTATTTTTAAGTTCACTTTGACCATGTATCAAGCCAGTCATGGATTGTTTATACTTGCATTTACTTGACTGCTAAAATTTACAAAGTTGTGAGATTTTCTTCAGAACAGGTTAAAGGTTTGTTTTATTCATTCGTTTCTGCAAACACAACCATATTTCTCTGTTAACAGTTTCAAAATTAAAACCATTTATTATAGATAAATAGATCTCTTGATTCAGTAAAATATATTATTATTTTTCTTTTATAAATCAACTAGAAAAATCTTATACCTATTTTCCATGTTTTATGAGTAACATTAATACTTTTGACAGAGGTAATAAAACAAAATTGAGAAGAACAGAATATGATATGGTTATATTATTTTGATATCTGTATTGTTTTTATAATTTAAGTTATGTCAAGAAACGTTTAATAGAAATATTTGTTCATCATCAAAAACAATAATGTACAAGTATCTCAAATTTGTGCAAGAAGGTGCATAGAGATGCAGAAAAATTTTGTAATATAGTTTAGCAAATTACACATATGGAGTTGATGTTAACCTGCTCTTAAGTTGTTGTTTTATTGTACAATGTTGTTTTCAGGTTATGCGACCAGAATTGCTAACAGCAGATGATGCTTTTCCTCCCCAACAACAGAAAGTTTCACCACCAAATGTACTGGTGAGTGACTAGAAGTAATGAGGTGAAGATGAGCTGTAAAACTAGAAATCTGCTTCTGCTGTAGTGTGAATAAAATTTCAAATTTGAATCGAAATTCTAGTCATCACTTTTTGCTAGAAAAATAAGAAAAATTATAACTGTTTATCAAATTATGTGATTATCATTAATTTAAGAAAATGGGAATTTTTTGTTTTTGAAATTATTGAATTGTAAAGTACTAATAGCAAGGTACTACAGTTTACAGCTATTTCAACTTCTGTTAGTGCTACTATTGAAGGTTTATGGTAAGGAGTCCCTCTCAGTGGGAATCTGTGTAACTGTTAGTGGGAAGTTTGAATCGTGTATAATTTATTTTACTTTGTTATTTCAAAAGAGTGTTTAAGATTATCCAAGTAGATGTAAAAGTTTTAACATTCATGTAGTATTTAACCTATTGTCTGTAAATGGAATAAGAAAGATATTATTAAAACTCTTTCACTATGGGCTCAGTCCCAGGGACCATCCTCAGAACCATTTTGTGCTTGTTATAGTTATCATGCTGTAACTTTTAATACAGTAAGTATATCTTCACGAAATTTTGCAGGTTATCAGTAAACATTACAAGGCTTTCATACACAAGATATCAAATTTTTTATTAAGTTTGTAACGTTTATAAAGCAATGTTTTTCTCATGTCTGTTTTTTTCTCTTTGTATGTCACCTATCTATTATACAAAGTAATATTCATTTTAAGATTAAAAATACTTTTATGCACCAGAAAATTTTCAAATTTTACATATGAAATCTTTATAATCTTCAGATAATTATCAAACGTTTTTTTAGCAAAAACTTTATATTTTATCTATTATTTTCACTATTGTATTTCTGTACAGGTTTGGTTGATTTGACCAATCTCATAACCACCATAAAAAAATTAGTAAATAGATATAACTTATGCTTTTGTCGTTCTAGCATGACTACATATTATTAAATGAAAACACAAGTGTTTATTCTAAATAGCTTGAATCTCATAACATTATATATATCCAGTGGTGGGATTCAGCTGGTTCGCACTAGTTCATGCGAACCTGCTCTTAGAATTTAATGACCTCCACGAACCGGTTGTTAACAATCGTATGTATAGGCCTAATAATAACGTTACAACATACAAGTACGCGTGTTTACAATGCAACTTTACTAGCAGGCTAGATGAATCATTTGCCAACAGGTAAGTGTTTTTTATACAGATTCTTATGATCTTATCTAAATTATTATTATTAGATCTAACTTAGTTATATCATCTACTATAAGCCAAGTGTCCTAGGCCTACGTGTGAGTGCAAATCTGTGCTGAATTATTAGCCAGCGGGTGAACGCTTTTTCTATATGTATATAGATGATCTAACCGCTCTAGGCTTCTAGATCTATATAATTAATATACCTTATACAGCTATGAAAATTGAAAAATATTTTCTAATGCAATTTCGTGCTTGCCAATTATTAGCATAACATTTTAAATTATTGGGGCTTAAAAATTTAAAAATGTATTAAACTAATGCATAGATGATAGATCTATCATCTAACAAATTTTAGGTGAAAAACAAAGAAATGAATTATTAGAGAAAGGGGTCCTGTTATATTTGGAGCGAAAACACAAAAATTTATATTTTACGTTAAAAAATATATTTCAAAAAAAGTAAAGTAGAAAAAACAAAAAAATAAATAAAATGGATAGTAACACCTACGTATGGAAGAAATTAATAAAGATTTGAATTTTGTTAAGTTGAAAGATTATAAAACACTTTTTTAATTGAAAGTTTCTAAAGAATCCTTAACACTATCCGTGACGACCTATTTTTATTTTCTCAGTATCTAATATTTAATATTTTTACATGCTGCTAGTGAGAGAACCTGTTGTTAAAATATTTGAATCCCACCACTGGGTAAGTGTATTTGGAGTTCCGTGTTTTCTTTGTTGTTTTGGCGTATTGTGTAGGGACAGTGGTTGCTAAAGTTGTTACCTATTTAGGTTGATGGTCCTAACCTTTCACTTGAGGATGGTGTTTAGTTTTGCCAATATAGAAAGCCTTATAATCTTCACGGGTATATAAATATAGTTTTATTTCTAAATATACCTACATAATTTAAGTTTTTGTACAATAATATTTAAACATTTCTATATATGCGAATATCATGTTGTGAACTATAGAACAATTCCACTTATCTTCTACCGAACGTTTCATAAGAACAGTTAAGACCGATATAATAACACAAAATATACTGAACGCCACCTACACGTTTATTGAACATCAGTGTGAAAACATTGTAATTTTTTATTGTTTTATGCTTTCCCTTTGTTCGACCTTCTAGTGGCACAGCGATATGTTTTCGGACTTACAACGCTAGAAACCGGATTTCGATACCCGTGGTGGACAGAGCACCGATAGCCCATTGTGTAGCTTTGTGCTTAATTACAAAACAAACAATCCTTTGTTCGTATTTCTTAGTTTAAGGTTTATGGTTTTTTAAGCTTTTCCCTGTTCTCATTTCTTAGTTTAAGGTTTTTGGTGTTTTAAGCTTTTCCCCCGTTCTTATTTCTTAGTTTAAGGTTTTTTGGCGATTTAAGCTTTTCCCTGTTCTTATTTTAAGGGTTTATGGTGTTTTAAGCTTTTCCCCTGTTCTTATTTCTTAGTTTAAGGTTTTTGGTGTTTTAAGCTTTTCCCCCGTTCTTATTTCTTAGTTTAAGGTTTTTGGTGTTTTAAGCTTTTCCCCCGGTCTTATTTCTTAGTTTAAGGTTTTTGGTGTTTTAAGCTTTTCCCCCGGTCTTAT
>NW_013666095.1:255568-287948 GCF_000517525.1 Limulus polyphemus
AACAAAATAATTTTTTTAGGTTTTATATATGCATTTTGAAATAACAAAAAATCATAAATTACTATATCAATACCACAGAATTCCAGTATAGTTTCTCAAGCTTGTAACTAAGCTGTATTTGGGTCTAAAAAATATGATTTTTTTAACCTCACTAATGTTTTACTTTACTGCTTGGAATCTAGCATGAAAAGAAAGAGTTTGCTGCACAAATACTTCATAGAGGCTGAGAAAGCCACTATGGGGACATTCTGAGCTTTTGATTGGTTATACACACGTCATTGGGTGAAATATATGTATGTAAGCAAGTATTTTAAAAAATGGAAGAAGTGGGTAGGGCCACCTTGGTTGATTGAATAAATGTATTAATATTTCAGAAAATAGAAAAGTTAGGAGGCTTTTATCTTAGATTCTAGCTTGTCAATATTGGTAATTTGAGTATCTAATTTGTAAGAGACTATAGACTTTGTATTTGGACATCACAAACATCTTATTTGATCTAATATTGCATTCAACATATCACGTGACACACAAAAATCGATACTTAAGATTTTGTTTTTAATATTTACTTTTCAATTAAGAAATTAACTAATGCGTAATACTAAAATTTGAATTATAATCTACATAAAATAGTAGTACTATCAAATTTTGAATGTGAATCTACAAACATGATGACATGGTCTTTGACCTGTGACTAAAGGTAGACCTGTATCAGTAGGGTTAATTAGCAATAACAACTCCATGATCTGAATAACAGAAATATTGAGAACATATTATTTTTTAGAGCTAGGTATTAAGCAGAACATTATCAAACACACTTTGAACAGAAAAGTTTGAGGATGTTTAAACATAAATATTTACACTGATCAGTAGGTTATTACTTCAAGCAATTTGAGGGTCATAGGTTCAAATTCTATCCTCGAACATGCACTGCCTTTCTGCCATGGGAGCATTACAATGTGATGGCAGTGGGTGGTGTTGATTATCTGTCTTCTCTATAGTCTATCACTTCAAAATTAGGGACAACTGGTGCAGATAGCTTTTGAGTAGCTTTTTGCAAAATACAAAATAGAAAAAATATTTCAATATTTATATTTTTCTGTGTAGAAGAAAAGGTGGTTGATTTACGTTGAGTTTACATTTATGTTAACCATCTTGTTATGGGTAGGTCAAAGTGCATATGTCATGACTTTTTTAGAGAGCTACATTAAAAATTAAATTAAACTTCTTCATTATCATTGTATATGAGTAAACTTGTCATTAAAATATAGTTAATAAACCAAATGTTAATATTAGACAAGTTTTAAGTTCTTAATTTCATAAGAAAATATTTTAAAAAATCCTCAGTCTCCCTTAGTATGACAATTGTGACATTTACTCTCTAGTTCTTCCCTCTTCTCTAATTCATTTACCCACCCATCCTGCCTAGAAGTACAGAAATTAAGGCAAATTATTTATTATAATATAGATATTACTCAGGCAAAGCATGTTTTTATAGCCTTCAATCTTATTTGTTTACAGTTGATATGGTAACTTGAGGTACACATTTGCCAAGTGTGTGGTGGGCATATTATTTAGACATGGTTCAAAGGGCGTAAAACAATAAAATTTTACTTAATACAGATATATACTGTTATGAGCTTTAAGCTATTTAGGATAAACAGCTGTGATTTCCTGTTACAATTTGCCTTCATTCTAAAATATAAAAAAAGAGTAATTTAGATTTATTTCATATTTTTTATGATGGTTATGAGGTTGATCAAATTGACTGAATGCATACAAAGTTAGGGTAAAGAAACTAACAAAATATAAAGTTTTACTTAAAAAAAACGTTTCATATTTATTTAGTAGGTTATAGAGATTACACAAATGAAATTTGACAATTTTCACATAAAGAAAAGTATTTTTAATCATAGGATGAAAATTACTTTGCACTCAGAACTGTCAATACTTTGACTCAATATATTCATTAAAAATTCTGATTTTTTATCTACAAAAGACTTGTAATCTTTACAGAAAGATTGTGAGATTTCATGAAAATACACAAAGCATATTATAATTTATCATATGGGAACTTTAGAGGTCAACTTGGGGTCACAAACTCAGTCAAATTGACCGAGTTCAAGCGAGAGAGTTAATGTATGATGAATAATCCATGCGAAAAAGAAGTTCACTCACCACTAGCTCAGTTTAGCCTTTTTGAATTGTTATTATTACACAATACAAAATTATGTTTATTACTGTAGTGTCAGTAGAGATAGCTTTGATGAGGATTTTCTTGTGAATAGTAGTTTAGCAACTGAAAACTTTTTATCAGTAGACCAGAATTGGTTTTAGAAAACACTATTTTACATAAATGCTTAACAAATACCTTACAAGTGAATTGATGTAATACGTTTTTTGTTGTTGTTATGCAAGTTATTCATACTTGTCCATTTTTACTTCTATGTATGCATATAATACCTTGTGAAACTAACTAATTCCCAACAAAAAAAAGGCAACAATTTTATGGGCTTAACAGTATGGACACAGTTGGTCCATAACACACATCCTTTGAGATTTAAACTATAATTAAAAAAGGATTCTGTTCTAAATTGTAAGAAGCACAACTTATATTAATTTTTACATATATTACAACTTATGTGTAAGTAAAACTGACCTTTGCGCTAACATAATCTCACATGTGTTATACTGGTAGCACATCAAACATGCATACACATATTCGTAGGAAACACCTTGAGATAAATATGAAGGATGAAAATGAAATAAAAGATTCTTCTGTATGTGAAATATTAAAAGTTTTTATGACAAGAAAAAGATAAGCAATTCAAACTGATTTATATGGTGCTTTCAAACCAAACTTAGTTTTAACTCTTCCAGAGTGCAGCGAATCACAAAAAGTATTGGAAATTTTACTGTAAAGGGTCTGAGGCTTTGTTCTGTCGTTGAAATTCTTAGCTTTGCAAAGATGATCAATGTGCTGGAAGCAAGGTACAACATTCCATCTAGAACACATTTCAATAAAACATTGATATCAATCATGTATGCTGATACCAAATCAAATGTACTGGAGGAATTAAATATGGCTTCAGCGTGGCTATAACTAATGATGGATGGTCTTTAAGAGCAGTGGAAAGTTACATCACAATAGCAGCTCTCTGTATAAAAGATGACTAGAAAATAGCGAACCCTATTCTACAGACACATCCTACATATGAAGTTAATGTTGGTCAAATGCTTTCTAATGTTGTAGATTAATGGAACCTTAATGGATGTGTAGCTATGGTAACTGAGAATGCAAGTGATATTACTGGAGTTGTAAAAAATTTGGGCTTCACCTACACGTAGGCTGCTTTGCTCATACATTGAATTTAGCTCTGTTCAGAGAGGACTTGAAATTAACCAGATGTTTAGACTAATAGGCAAGATGCATAAAATTGTTGCATATATTTACAAGGGTACTAATGCTGCCCACATGCTCAAATGAAATCAAAAACTGTTGGAAATTCCTGAAAATTGTTTTATAATCAATGTAAAAACTAAATGGAATAGTAGCTATAATTAAAGGGTACCCTGAACAACTGAATGCTGTAACAGCTGTTCTTATGGCACCAGAAGTGACATTCACAGCTGAGCCATAGAACTTCAATGACGGAAATATCCGTCATCCGCAGTTAATGGGTTAAAGTGCTGTCTTCACTTATAGAATCTAATGAAATAGTAGATAAAATAAAAATAATACTTTAATTAATTTTGTCTTGTTTTATTTTTTAGTTTGCTGTATAGGAAGGAAGAAGGTGAGAAAAAAAAGTAAAATATGTCTATATGTATTGTTTATCATGTTTTTTAACAGTTGATTAACTTTTCGTATACCTCGTTTAAACTAATAATGCACAATCATGAACCTTCAGAAATCAGTATACAACTTATGTTTTCTAGGATAAAGAAATTCGTGCAATTTTCCTCAGAATGTTTACACAGCTCTTGCAAGGCTATCGCTCTTGTCTCACAATAACGAGGATCCATCCAAAGCCAATTATTGCATTTCACAAGGTGAGAAAATGTATCTAAATGTTGTATTTACAGTTTTTTTGATATTCTAGTATGTACAAGAATATACTGAATATTAACATTGTAAATTGTTTGTGTAAAAGTTGAAATATCTTTAAACTTGTCTCTTTCCATCACTGTATGGTGGTTGTTATTTGCCATTCTTATTTTATAGGCGGCATTTTTAGGACAGAGAAATTTTCTGGATAATGACTTTGTGACAAAAGTGTTAGACTGTATGTTCTTCAATACTTTTGTTTCTGAACGAGGCCCTCCATACCGTGTTTGTGATATTTTTGATGAGGTAAGTTAATTATTTGTCAAAGAATATGTAAATGAATGAAATAGTCTCTAGCAGAAAATGTTTAATAATTGTCCTCAATGTATATCTTAATATCTACCTAGGTTGAATGTGAATTTTTTATAGTACTTTCACAATCAAAAAGTAATTTGTTGGTCCTCTTGCTACTTACTAAAAATACTAAATAATAACATTTAAAATTAATTAAAATAATTTTACTTTTTTAATGTTAAGTGTAATGAGCTGACTGATCAGGCTGATTTTTATGGTTCTGAAAAAAAAAAAAAAAAAAGATACAAAATTCATACCACTGAAATATTCTTGGAATTCTTTTGCAGGCAATAGCTTGTAATTAATAATGACAACATATTTTGAATAAGAATAAAAGGCATATTAAAGAAAAACATTCAATCTAAGCAATTTCTAAGTCCAAGTTTGGGCTTATTGAGTATAAAAGTATTAGGTTTCAAATTGCTGTAAGTTTTAAATTTTGTCTTCTTAAACTTGTTTTGTATTTTTTTATTAATTCCTTTAGTTATATTTAACTACGTTTAGACATTTAGCTTAGTGATTACCAGACTTTAGATCCAAAATGACAGAATTAGCTTGTAAACAAACTTGTGGAAAAAAAGTACCTTTAAAAAGGAGTAATATTAATAGGGTTTTTAACATTATAATGTTGTAATTTATACATAGACAAGCATTTCCACTACTAATTTGGCTGCAGTTTAGTAAATATTGGGAAATTCTAGGGTATAATAAAATTATAACATCCTTTTTAGCCATTTACTTTGAAAATATGTTGGAGGAAACATTTATGAAATGAACATGATATTTGAAAGCAGAAAATTCCAGAGTTAGATTTAAAGAAATTAAATAATTTGTTTGACATCTAAAAGGACTTGCTTTGTTCTTGTTTGAATAAAGGTTTAATCAGAGGAGCATATACTTGAAAAGCATTGTTAATGTACTGAGTCTGTCTAGAAAGTTTTTGATGATGTTTGAGCAAAATGTAATCGAAAACATCCTAGACAGATGCAGTCCATTAACAATGCTTTCCAAGTAGATTTGTTTTGTTTGATTTATAGACATGCAAAGAAAAAAGGAAACAATTTATTGAAAAAAAAACAACTAACAAAATGTTACTACATATTTGTATTTGAAAAAAATTCTGAAAATATATAAAAGGAGAAGAAAACTGTGGATTCTTTTACAGGATGGCCAAGTTGTTAGTTTGTTGATTGCTTAACTCGCAATCTACAGGTCACGGGTTTGAACCCACATCCTACCAAATATGCTTGCCCTTTCAGCATTTGTGGGTTCAAATAAATATCTCGTAAATATTCAAATTATTAGTTGGAAAATCACCTTTACCTGAAAGTACTTATATTTAGAACTAATTTAAAACATGCATTAGGAGATAACACATTAAAGTACAGGAGCAAAAAAAATAATGACATCCTTTAATAATATAAGATACTTTAAATAAGGTCCTTGTATCCATTGTGTTACATCACAATTTTGCATTATCTGTTATTATTGTAAAATTCCTTGAGAAACTACTTAGTATTCTATTTTGGAACTGACAGAAGATTTTTAGGACATTATATTCCTAGAGTTTATGTAAGGAAAATTTTTTTATCTGATTAACTAGATGATATTGTATTGATATATAGTTGTGTACCACCTAGAAAATGCCTCTTGTTTTAGAATATTTTAGTATCAAATTATTTGTTAGATTGTTTGTGACTAGTAAAGTAGCACCTGAGAATTATCATAAAACTCTGCATGGGAAGTATTTTTTGCAAGTCACAAGCTTGATAATTTTGTGATAGTGTACAAATTTTACTTGATTAATGTAATAAGTTTATTGATATTACTATACATTTATTTTGAAGTTTTGTATTTAAACTCTGAAATTTTGATAATTGTAAATGATATTTCTTGTTGAAGTTATATGCAGGTATGCAGGATGTGCTTAAATCAGAAGCCAAGAACTCAGACTTAGTAATTACACATATTCAAGATGTTGCTCAACAGCTTTTACAAAATGTAAGTTGTGATGTTCAACTTTATATGATTATTGATTTTTATAAAACATTGTAATGATAAATATTTATATGAAAAGGATAGCCTATACATGTATTTTTTTATCTCTTTCCATCCCATATGTTTTTTCTGTTTATTTTTTTTTATTTTAATATAAAAGGCATTGTCTGTCTAACTTCACCATGATCCAATCACTAGACTGTAAAGGAATAACATGGGAACTGTATCCAGGTTGTTTGAATCTAGAAGATAAGGTTTTAATAATTTTAGTATGATCTTATATATATGTTTCAGAGGAATGTCATGGTACTGTCTCCAGGTCATTTGAATTGAGAATATAGGGTTTTGCTAATTTATTATGATGTTATACAAATGTGTTAGAGAAATGGCATATGATTGGCTCTAAAATTTTTGAATTCAGAAGACAGAAACCATTTTTTGTTTAACTTGATTGTGATCTGACATGTATTATATGAAGAAATAATGGGATACTGCTTGTAGGTTGTTTGATTCAGAAGGCACAGTTTGGATAAATTCATCATTATCTGTAAATATGTTGTAAAGGAGTAACATGTTACTCTGTTCATGAGGTTTGAGCTCAGATAGTAGTGTGTAGCTCATTTTAGTGTAACCTGACATGCATATGCTGTAAGGAAGTGACAGAATACTGTTTCAAGAGTGTTTGATCTTGTAGATAGTATCTGGGTAAATTCAGCATAATTTGATAAGCAGGTTGTAAAGGAATGACGTGGTACTGGCTCTGTTTTGTTTTTATAACTTAGAAGACAGTGTTTGACTAACTTCAAGTTGATATTCAAGTAGTAAAGAAACAACATGTTACTATTCCTTGGTGTGTGGTCGACATAGTTCTATTTTTGCTTGTTCTCTTTACCAAGTTAATTTCAGCATGAGACATTTCCTCTTGTGTATATTTAGTAGATACTAATCAATAAGTAGCGTAAGCAGAGATTTGTTTTCCTATTTTTTGTAATGTGATATCAATTAGAGCTGGGTGATTAACTTGAGTAATCATTATAACCACATACTTATGAGCATTAGTTACATTGATTAGTGTCAATAAAATAGTTGGTTTATTGAAAAATTACAATTAAATTAAATAATGCCACAAAAATAATCAATTAATATGTTTGATTCTTCCAACTACCTAATAATCAAAATTATGATTAAGACTCCCAATTGAGCTCTAATATTTATATATATATATATATATATATTTATGAAGCTAGTTGGTTTGAAAAACTTTCTTTCCACTTGATTAATGTTGAATTTAATGACAGGTCTGAGAAGTGAGGGGATTATATTTCTGCCTTTATTTTATTTTAATATTTTTGTTCTTCAAGTTCCAAAAGTATATCATATTTTTAAGAAAATTTATTTTTCCTTTTATGCAGGAAAATCCCAATCCTCAGCCATATGTTCAAAAAATTCCAAAACCAACAGAGGGGGCTTTCCGAAGGATTCATCAACCGACATTTCCTTTGTTAGATCATAAAATTGTAGAGGATATTATGCAAGATGGCCTTTCTAAGCATACTCTAAGAGCAAGGTAAGTGTTTTGTTTAGTACTACTTTACATTGTGAAATACATAAATTGATGTTACAGCTAAGTATGGCATAACATTTTATAGATGGCCTTATATATTTGAATACTTGTATAACCTGTACCCATATATAAGTATCTTTAAAAGAAAATATAAACTTCACATAATTAAAATTTTTTCCAGTAATTTTTATAGGAAAGTACTCTAGTAATATAAAAAGGGTAATAATTAACACAATATAAAACATACCTACAATTGTACAGTTTTTGACATTGATTTCTTTTTAAAAGATACAGTTTGCTTTCATGCAACACATCTTTTGGAATTTTTCAAAATGGATTATGTTTTTAAAAAAAAATCTTGATACAATAAAATTAGAAAAGTTCAGGTAGTGTTGTGTGATACATAAAAATAACTATACACAGATATTTGCCCTTTTCTCTTGTATGAAGGCTACAAGCAATTCGCCCTCAACAACCAAGAATTGTGCCAATGGGCAGTTTACTTTCCTCACTACATGATGGAAATCCTGTTGTAACAAACAGTGCACGACGTTTAGAAGTTTTGCGTAACTGTGTCAACTGTATTTTTGAAAACAAGATTTCAGATGCTAGAAAAGTAAGTGTTCTATCAGTTAAAGAGTAAAAGCATCTAGTGTAAAGAAAGTTCAAACATGATGTGATATGAAGATAACTTAAAGGAATAAAGCAGATCTTCAAAACTGCTAAACTTTAAAAGCTAGTTTGGTAACTTGCAATTAATATTTGTTCTTAAGTCCATGTAGATATTATGGACAGTGGAATGGTAGTTTCTTATGGACCTTATTATGCAAATAATGATTGTTATGTAATAATTTATATCTAACACATAATAGCCTGCTATTGTATTTCAAAGCTGAACAGCTTATTTCTGCTGCATTCCCTTAGGTTCAAAGAAAAAAAAATACATTTTGTTTCATCTCTGTACTAATGCAAGAATAAACCTTTCCTGTCCAGAGGGTGTATGTCACTGATATTCTTTCTCACAGTGGCAATACGTAATCGAATTGTACGAAACTTAATACAAACTAACTATAATATCTAGTTTTGGCTTAAACAAATTCACAGTTTTTATCATTTTTATGATTGTGGAATTCTAAAAGTTTGTTTTGAGAAACTGTTTTGGAAAAACATTAAAAATACTTCTTTCATCTTAGAATTTCAATATTTTTTATTGTTGATCAAAACGTTCCATTTTATATATCTAGTGAATTTTCAGCTTGATTGATGTTCAGTAACATATTTCTTTTGATAATTTATATTGTTGATTGCTATAGTCATCTCTTCTGGATATAAATAATGAAAAACATTTCAAA
Organism: Limulus polyphemus; assembly: GCF_000517525.1. Taxonomy (NCBI): domain Eukaryota; kingdom Metazoa; phylum Arthropoda; class Merostomata; order Xiphosura; family Limulidae; genus Limulus; species Limulus polyphemus. The sequence goes on from NW_013666095.1 coordinate 264,882, forward strand.
AACTGACAATGATTTAATGGTACCATAGGACCTTCCAAAATGAAATCATCATTACCTTTGTCGGGCTAGGTAACAATATTTTTGCTAGATATATTCTTCATTGGGGTCATTTTATATCTTGCAATTGCAATTTTTTTCAATAAGTAATATGTTATTCTATTTGTACATTGTTTGAATATGACAAACTTAAAAACAATATTTAATAAATATGGATTTCAGTTATTGGAATATTTTGCAGTTGCCTACCATACTTGCTAAACTAACTAAGCTTAATCGATGTTTTGTCATTGAAGAAAATTTCTTTAGCTTTCAAACAGATTTAATACAAAAACATACCCAGGTCTGTGGTTTGTTCTCAGTTTTCTAAACTTCCAGTTAGATTCTTTTGTTCGTTTCTGCAGGAGCTATGTCTAGTCACTTTTTCCTAAAACCATGAATTACTGTTCTTACCACATTATTCACTCTACATTGACAAAAATAATGTATAATATGCTCTCGTCAGTTTTATTTAAACATTGCCTGTACTATTTTAAAAGCTGTTTCTCATTAGTAAAAGGGTGGTTATCAAAGGCTATAATAATAAAATCACAAAGAGAGAAGGAAAGTCATATGAGAAAGAGATTAATTATATTCTCAATGGATGATAGATTTTCAGCAAACATAAACCTGTCCATTGGGATGGGCAGAAAAATGCTAAAAGAACTGATATAGTGCATTGTTTACAAGTGAGACTCTTTGCAGATGAGCAGAAATGAAATTTGTTAATATTTTTCATTTTCTTTCCTAATTATGCTGACTAAATGTTATAAAAATGACAAAACATGAAATCTAAAAATTATTGAGGTGAAGTTAAAATATTGTATTAAATTTTTAAAAGTGCAAATTGTTAGAGATTAATAAACAGTATTTCAATCTAATAGGATCCTACTATAATTTGAGAGATGTTTCTTTGTTTGTCCTCTATCTCCTCCGAGGCTTTTGCATTTGAACCCGTCAGATATGGTGTAATCAACTAGGAATGATTTGGGATGTGTCAAGAGGAAGTTATTTTTCTTTTAAAATGCATAAATTTTATAGCTCCAGTTCTGGCTAAATATTGACCAGTCAGTGGTGGTGGCTACTAGGAGTACTGATGGGATTTATCCAGCTTCTTCTTTCATTACATGGGGTATATATATATATATATATATACAGTCTGTGTACTTTCAATCATTACTGGCATATTTAGGACACAAACAGAAACACTATTTACATTCATAACTGGTAAAACATTAATTCTGCAGCTGAACTTCATTTTCAAGTCCCATCAATCGTTTGAGGGATTTATTTTCCCCAGATTTTCTATACATACTTTTAAGACAGCCACACTTGTATTGAGTGAAATGTTACTGATTGATTTTGATTTAAAAAAATAAAATAAAAAATAAAATGTTATTTAAATAATTAAGTCCAGTGGACATGAATAACTTTATTATGTACTTTCAATCTTTATATTGCCTCTGCCATTTTCATAAACCTCTCATTATGCAATGCAAGGGTACATCTGCCAATAATTATGAACAAAACAAAATCAAAACCAACAAAAGTTTTTGGGAGGATCAACTTTTCTAATTATTGCTATGTTTTGTGACCATTTATCTTGCAGTTCCTTTTCTGCTCAATCCCAGTGAGAGAATTAAATAAGAAATTTTTTAGATATATGGTGGGTAAGCAAAATGCTAGGATGGGGGATTGGGCCTCTTAAAAATGATAGAGGGGAGCTGATCTTGGAAGATTATGAGAAGGTAAACTTATTAAATTATATGTTCTCTTCATTTTTTATGAAGGAAGATAGAAGTATCATGCCTCAACTGCAGCACTTAATCTATGGGGAAATTATTGATGTAAAAGATATCATTTTAAGTTCTGAAATTGTAAGAAAAAAGTTGGGAAACCTAAAAATTGATAAATCTCCTGGAACAGACCAATCTAGAGTTTTAAATGGAGTTAAAGATTTTATTTATTAATTGCTAGCTAATATTTTTTATAGGTAATTGAGTAGTGGAAGAGTATTAAAAGATTGGTCGTTGGCTAATGTTAGTGCAATATTTAAAGGGGTGATAAACATTGTCCAGGCAATTATAGGTCAGTTAATCTTACATCAGTAGTTGAAAAGGTTTAGGAGAGTGTGATTAAAGATGCATTCCAGAGTCATTTAAAGCAATTTAATATAGTGTCAAAGAGCCAGCATAGTTCCATTAAGGAAAAGTCTTGTTTAACAAATCTTCTGACATTCTTTGAGGATGTTACTGCAACAGTTGATGAAGGAAATACTGTGGATTTGGTTTACCTTGATTTTCAGAAAGCATTTTATAAGGTGCCTCACAAAAGACTTGTTACAAAAATCAAATCTGTGAGTGTGTGGAAAATGTTATTAAATTGGATGGAGAGTATAAAGCAGAGAGTAGTAAATAAATGGAGTTAGATCTGACTGGATCCCAGTTACAAGCTGTGCTGGATCCTCTGCTGTTTTGTGATTTATATTAATGATATTGACTCTGGAGTGACCAACAAAATTTTGAAGTTTGCAGATGACATTAAGATTTGTGGGGTGGCTAACTGTATCAAAGACGTTGCAGACTTACAAGGAGATTTAGATCATTTGATGCATTGGGCCAATACATGGCCAATGATGTTTAACTATCCAAAATGATGCATGTAGGTTTTCACAGTTCAAATTATTGTTGCAATTTATATGAGAATACATTAAATACTGTGGTTGAAGAAAAAGATCTTGGTGTTGCGATTGAAAAATCACTTAAGTCATCTAAACAGTGTATTGTAGCTCGCAATAGGGCTAATAGGATTTTCAGTGGCATCTATAGAAACATTAAATACAAGACAAAGGATATTATTGTTTTAATGTATAGATCACTTGTAAGGCCTCATTTAGAATACTGTGTATATTTTTGGGCTCCCTTATTGAAGGACATTAATTGTTGGAGATGGTTTTAGGGAAGATCCACTAGGATGATACCTGGTATGGTGGGATTTTCCTATGAGGAGAGACCAAAATCTCTTAACTTGTTTCCTCTGGAGAGGAGAATGGTCATAGGGAATTTGATTAAGGTGTTTATGGTTATTTAGGATATTGATAATATAGATCCATCAAACGTTTTTGTGCTTAGCAGTGAAAACAATAGCACAAGGGGTCATAAATTCACATTTTGGCAGAGTAGGAGTCATCTGCAGTTTAGATAGTATTTCTTTTCAAACAGGGTGGTTGGCTTTTGGAATGAGCTGTTTTCAAGGGTGGTGTAGGCAGAAAAGTTTAACAAAAGATTGTGAATACAAGAGCAGTAAGGGTTGATTATAGTTGGGAGCTGGAAGGAACATTCTTGATGGGCTAATAAGCTCCTTTTTATCCCTTTAAAATTTTATCATTTTATGAAAAAAAAAAAGGTTATTCCTGTGTTAGCTAAATGTTTTTTTACATGTATCTTAAAAAGATTCATTGTTGTACTTATTCGTAGTTCACTTATTATATACAAGCTAGAATTTCCATCTAAGTTTTTGAAAATGATCTATTCCTATTTTCTTTTTAGACATTTCCTGCTGTATTAAGGGCTCTTAAAAACAAAACTGCTCGTTTAGCTTTGACTCAGGAACTAGCACAGCATGTAACAGGCAACAAAGCCATGTTAGAACATCAACAGTTTGACCTAGTTGTACGTCTCTTGAACTGTGCTCTTCAGGTAAGACCTGATTTTTATTTACCTTTGTAACTATTATACAGTTCTTATAGCTTATTAAGGGTTGAAGTTTTTCTTTAAAATAATAAACTTTGTTCTAATATATATTCAAACTGAAATGTTAAAATCCATAGGTACATGTAACTTTATTTCTAAAGCTTTGTAATTTCTTCTTTTCCACAATAGGATGATTCAAGTATGGATGAACATGGAGTTGCAGCATCAATTCTTCCACTTTGCATGGCATTTTGTAGAGTACGTTTATCTTTGTATTTCTGTTAAATATGTTTATTCTTTATATTATTTTATAAGCTGTCAAGTATTACAAAAGTTTAGAATTGTAAGCTTGTACTTTTTTCCAACAAAACAAACAAATATTGTACTTGTGCAGTACAGCGAATGATGTTCCACTAGTTGATAAACAGCATTTGAATCATTGTTATGAATCTAAGTATATGAGGTACATTTAAGTGCATTTGATTTCCTTTCCAGTTTGTAAAGACACTTGTGTTTACTTGAAATGTATTAAACATGACCACCATAGGCTTTTAATCCAAGGTCATACCTTCACACATGCAGCATTGGTGAAAAGACATTATAGAAGCTTACACAGAGTTTTGGTTTTAATGTAACATTAAACAAACCATAACTCTTGTTTATTGCCTTGGTTCTCACCTTGTGACATTAAATAAAATTGTTTATGGGTTGGGTAGATCCCACCCTAGTAGTAAAGGTGTAATTAAAACTGCATCTCTTATCTAACTTTCGATAATTATGATGATAGTTTGTTTGCCAGTTTACTTTAAGGTCTCTTATATGTAATTTTCTTCTCCTTTTTTTTCAGTTGTGGTAATTTCTTTAATTTATTTAAAAATGTTTTTTCTTCGTGTGTTCATGGAATTGTATTTTGCTTCTCATGTTTTAGAAATTGTGCACTGGAGTGATTCAGTTTGCATTTACATGTATCCAAGACCACCCAGTCTGGGCCAACCAACAATTCTGGGAGGCAGCCTTTTATCAGGATGTCCAACGGGACATTAAGGCTTTGTATCTGCCTCAGAAAAATAATACTTATTCTCAAAAAGAGAAGTCATTCTCTCAGTTTGGGCCTTATGAAGTAAGTTCAGTTCTTTTTCGAAAACAGCTATGAATGCACTTCTTTATCCTGTTAAAGTGGAGAGGTAGACAATCATTGAATCTGTTGGATTTGATATGTTCAATAATCAGTATTTGCTGATGTTAAAAAATATTACTGGAAGCAGCATTTTATGCCAATTTAAGCAATCTGAAATGAGAAATAACTGTTTATTGAGCTTTAAAACCAAACTTAAATCAAGTTTTTATCACTTTGTTAATGAGAATATTAAGAAAATTAAATTTTTTGCAGTCTTTTTTTTGTGCATCATGTTTGTGAGATGGAATAAAAACTATTTTTGAAACTTTCACATTTTAATAAACCAAATTTAAATGTAAATAAAATGATAAATCTATTAAAACTGCAGGTGTTAAAATACAAGTTTAGCAGTTCACTTAATTGTTTTCTTAGCTTTGATGTGTTTTTGACATTTCTGTTGTGGTTAGTTGAGGATTTTTTTAGCAAAATTCCTGAAGACTGATTTTTTTTTTGTTAAAGGTGAAGATGCTTCAAAAAACCTGTTGCTATTATTTTTAAGTACAGAAAAAGGTGTTATTAACAAAAGCAAATTTACGTGTAACTGTAATATGTGTAAATAACTAATTTATAAATTGTCTAAAGCCTTATACTTTAATTTTTTTAAACTACAGAACAAGGACTTTAATTCTGTGTGGAATCGAGATGTGGGACGATTGGTATATGATATGATCAGCAGAAAGTCAACTTCTTTCAGACCTCCAGAACCCAGTGCTTTAGAAATAGCTGCAGAACAGGTTTGTAAGCAACTTCACAGAAATAAAACTTTGGCCTTACAGCAAATTTCTAATTAGTTCTCTATTACAAAGATGATATGATTTAAACAAACAGTTTTTTTTCTTTCTAAACATGTGTAGATTCTAAAACATTGAGGTACAGTTTGTTAATTTTATTAAATTTTTACACAGTTATGTCAAACTTGAATTATTAAATGTGTTTTATCATTTTTAATACACATTGATATGATGGTATAAAAAGTTTAAGATTTTGAATTATAAAATATGATATTCTTCAAAATGTACTATAGTTGAATTTAAATCTGATCTTGGTTTACGGAAAGTTAAAATGTAAAATTATTGTAATTTTATTCTTTTCAGATTTAAAGTTTTATAAAGTTTGTGAATGAGTGAATGTGAATTTTGTAATACTCCAGTCTGTATTCATTTTATCTATATATACATAGCAGTATACCACAAACATAGTCAGTTTTAGATCCTGATTTCAAGTTAATTAGTTTTCAGTCACTACCAGTATTTAATTGTATTTTTTTTGTAGCATTTTCATTTTCTAATTAGTATTTAATTCATAAAATGTAAATATTTCTCATTCAAAGATATTTTCTATTACATTAAATATTTTTATTTTTTGTTTGTATTCATTGCTAACAGTGCTTGCAGCAATATAGTTTGTATATACAAGATAGGTGTAGAAATCTTTACCTGAATCAGTTTTAAAGAATCTCTGGGGGATCAAACCTTCATTTACCCTTTGTGGTACAGCTTTAGAAAAATCTGTTGACTGCAGTAATATAAAGTCCAGCTTTTACTTACTATAATTTTAAGAGCCATTACCTATGTAAGTGATAATGTATAGACAGAGGTTCATGTATCTATTACAAATATATTTAATGTATTTTATACTGTCTCTATTAAAACAAAAACTAACTTAAACATTTTATTAAATTTGATGAAGATGAGACTGAGGACCAATATAACAAAGGAACAACAAGAAGAAATGGTATCTAATGAAGAGTCAACCGTTTATAGTCAGGCCATTCATTATGCCAACAGAATGGTGTCTTTACGCATACCTTTAGACATCAACAAGAATACAAAATCTTCTGTTGATGCCGAGCAAGAAAGCAATAGCAACAGCAACTTAACAAATAGGTATAACTAGAAGTTATTCATATAAAAACTCAGATTTGTGATGGAGGTATATTCTTCAAAGTACCATTTTGGTATGGTAGCATTTTATTTATTAATAAAAATTTGATTTTAAGGATCAAAGTAATATTTTTCTCAGACAGGTGAATTACATGATAAATATGATTATTGTATTTTTGATATTTTATAAATAATTTATTATCTGACATGAAAATGAATGTTATTACTTAGATGTAATTCAGTTGTACAGGTAGATCCTTACTTTGGACATTTTTCTATAGATTATGTTGAATAATAAAGGTTTTAAAAAGTTTCGTTCGGTTAGAAAAGAAGTTGTGGTACTTATAAATGTTGCCATAAATGACATTATTTGTGTAAATTACAGTCTTAAGTGATATATTATTCAAAGACTGAATACTGTAGAATACAGTTTATCATTTCAAATAACATAGTTTATTAAATTGTAATTGTACTAAGGTAAACCTTTAGAACAACAGGCTCAACCCCACAATTTTTATCATGGTTCCAGTGGTTATCCTCAGGTCTGTTAGAATGTGCTTTATAAGAGCCATTCTGTTGTGGGTAATATTAAACTAGAATGAAATTACTTAAAAAAGGTTTTAAACTTATATATATATATATATACATGCAAATCAAATTATTTTATGGAAACTAGCTTTCCACCTGCTTCACGATTTGTCATTGGGTTTAATGAAAAACATAAATTTGCAGCTGTAAACATAAAAGTTTTTGAAAAGAACAACACTGAACATGTTTCAAGTTGCATGTTGATACTGTTGAAAAGAAACAATTCTGTAAGTGTAAAAATAATGTTAAATAATGTAGACTGTACCTTGAGAGAGACCTGAGAAAATGATATATTAAGCTATAAATACCTATTAGCATAACATAGTAACAATGCACATAAATAAAAATACTTTTAATTTATTGAGAAAAGGTATATTTATTAAATATAAATAATTTCAAACCAAGATCACTGTTAGCAAAAATATTGTTACCTAGTATGACCTGATGCTATTATGAAAGTCAGGTCCTAATGTCACCAATAAATCTTTGTCTGTTTCTGTGGTCTTTTTTACACTTTATAGCTGGAAGTGGTGACTACTGCAATTGTCAACTTAAAATATGAAAATGGAACATTTAGATCAACATACAAGAAAATTTATATTTTAAAATGAAAGGAAGTATTTTATGACTCACGGCTGTGAAAAAGTGGGATATTTTACTAAATCTTTGGCCAAAAAACATTATGAAACATAATAGAAAAAGTGCATAAAGCACAATAGTAATTATCAGTAAACAATTTAGCTACATTATTTGAGATCAATTCAACGTAACTTTCAGGTTTTCAATTGGATACCAGGAAGCATGGAAACAGTAGGAACTGGCAGAGTATGTGTTGAATACAAAAATTGAAAGAAAGGAACATACCATGTGTGTCATGTTTGTCGTCTTTGTGATCCATTACCCTCATGCACTGTACCTACGATGCACATTAACTACAATGTAAAGCATAAAAGTAGTCAGTTGTCAAATCAGTAACAAAAATAAAAGGTGCAGCCATATCAGGGCTGAGTTTTTTGTGGCTCCGGGTCTTAAATATTTTTTAAAACAGTTACTCACAAGAAAATTTTTAAATTCGACAAAATAAGAAATTATAGAAAAACTAAATCATATTATATTAATTTTTCAAAGCTAAAATTAAATTTAGTTATGCTGTTTTAAGTTGCATGCAATTTGGTTAAGTATTTTCACAGTGAGAAGGACACAAAATCAAGGGATATCAGAGACTCCCCTCTAGTCCTGCAAGGATTAAGACATGCTTGCACTCTTAAGAACCACTGAAGATGTACTGTTTTGTTTGCATCTGAAGTAAATGGTTTTCGATTGATTCTCAACAGTTATGTAAATTTTTTTGTAATTACTTTTGCTTAGTACAATTTTTAGTATTTATATCTTGCTTACTTTTACCTCTGTGTGGATGGGTGGGGGTCAAAGTGCACATGTCAGGCCCTTTATAGTTACATTCAAAATTTTAATTAAACAACTTTGTTATCAATGTAGGTTAATAATCTTAAAATATAGTTTATAATTCAAATGCTATTATTATATAAATCTTAATTTCTTAATTTAAAAGAGGAAATAATTAAATAATTTATTAATCTTCACTTTTCTGTATCATATGATGCACCTGTACTCTGAATTCTTCTTTTTTTAGTTGTTCTTTCTTCCCTTATATAGGTTTCAGAACTACCACCAATTACAAACACCAACTATAGATATTGACAGGCCAGAATTTGAAATAAGGAACTCCCACTTTCTTCATTTTCTGAGATATTAATAAATTTGTTGTACCCATAAAAGCTCCTCCCAATTCTTCATGTCTTTGAAATTACTTATTTACTCGCACTTACTTGCCAGTGGTACAGATTTATAACCAATAGAAAGGCTATTTCATGCACTACATGATTATTATGTTTTTATGTTAATTTATGTTGGTAAAAGTTGTAATTTGTAAAGTATATTTTGTTGAATATAAACTGAAATCAGTGAACTGGTAAGTAATGAACTTCTTTTTCTAAGCCTACTTTTATGTTAGTTAGAAAGCCAGATAAATCATAGTAGTTTTGTGACATTCTGTTTTGTTGTTTTAGTTATTGTTTGTTTTTAAATGCATATTTGAAAGCTATATGAATTAATAGGAAACATTGGTCTTAGTGCAATACACTAATAGTATGTTCTCGAGTCCAAGAAGGCCTATAAGCAATGGAAAGTAGTAAATTTCTTGTTTTTATGCTTATATTTTATTTATTGATATATAAATATTTATAAAAAAGTAAATAAAATGTAAAACTTACTAAGTTAGATAAGAAAACTTAAATGAAAAATATTCAATAAAAAATTTCTCTGTGAGGTATGAATGTGAGCTGTCCATGTTCTTACAATTTAATACTTTGTATACTGTAGCTTACACTATGCTCTCACTTGGTGATTTGTTACTTTGTTATGCTAGCTTATTAGTTCTACACATTTTAACTTTTGCTACAGTTAGTGTTAGGGTATAATTAATATGATAATAAGGGATGAAGTATAAAGTTTTACCAAGAAAAAACTTTTGATATTCATTTAGGAGATTTTAGAGGTTATACAAATGAAATATAAAACATTTCAGATTAAAAAAAGTATTTTTATTCTTAATATGGAAATTATCTTGCACTTGGACTAGTCAGAGTCTGAGTTAGGCTAACTCTGCAAATTCAATGTAGAATACTTTAGTAAAAATACTTTATTAAAATTTCTGATAATATGTTTACAACATATTTGTAATGTTTTCTAAAAGCTTACCAAGTTTGATGAAGAAATACTTAGTAAATTTGAAATTCTGGTAAACATTGCTTGTAGCTTCACAGAAATGTGGTTGCTGCAATGCGATACAAGTCAGGTTAGCATTTACAAGCCCTATAAAACTACATTTTCATTGTGTCTTGCAATAGTTCTGCCCCCAGTGGCACAGCGTTATGTCTGCGGACTTACAACGCTAGAAATCGGGTTTCGATACCCGTGGTGGGCAGATCACAGGTAACCCATTGTGTAGCTTTGTGCATAATTACAAACAAACAAACCAATTGGTGGCTGCCATTTTCTGTTGAAGGGGACTAAAGAGAGATGAAATATCAGATTTTGTTGAACAGCATATCAAAGAAATGGTCTTTGATAGTGACATATTTATTAGAAATGTATTAATTATTGTGCCCCTTTGAAAGTCTCTGATATTTTAAACCTTGTCAATTCTTGTACATTTTAACTGTGGTATGATTGTATCATAATTTTAAGGGCTTAAGTAGTCACCTGAAAAATCATATTAATAGCCTATTTTACATATATAAATAAACAGTTTTACAATTTGTGTATGTGTATGTTGGATTTGCTAAAGTGACTAGTCAGCATATATAATATATGCATTTTTTTCCTCTTAACAATTTTTCTCATTTTTAAATGTCAGATTTATAAACAGTGGTCTTTTGTTCTAATATATACTTAATTCTTAATCTACCATATATGAGAATAGCTTTGTCTTCCTGACCTGATATGATGGTTAAATACAACTCTTTTTTTTTTTGTAGTCTACCAGAAACAGATAGTTTGGATGCAGAAAGTGGATTTGAAGAAGATACATCCGAGTTGGGAACAAATATTATAAGGTTTGTCTCAAGATTTGTGGACAAAGTTTGCACAGAAAGTGGTGTTACCGAAGAGCATATCAAGTCACTGCATCAAATGATTCCAGGTATATCTACTACCATGAAATTAATTTCAGTGTCAGAAAAAAATAAATATTCTAATAATTATTTATTAATTATTTGAAATACTGACATGGCTTTAGTAACCAAATAGAAATTAAAAATACATTTTATTCCTTAAGTTACTGACTATATATTTGTATTCCACATTTAATATTTCCAGTTCTAGACTTTTATGAAGATGAGTTTATACTTTCCAGTGTCATGACCAGCTGGCAGAGCTTTTTTTTTTTAAACACTTTTAAAGTTTTTTAAGGCATTTTTAATAATATATTTTTAATGTGGTTTTCATAAGTTTAAGTATTGCATTTTTATTGCTGCTTTTAGCCTTAATTTAGGCTGCTAACAAGGAACTGTATTACTTGTGAACCAAAGATAATTAGCTTTCTCTAGTTCATTATTAGTATTATTTTGTTACTCCCTTAAGATGAAAAAATGAAAGTTCCCATTATAGAGGTTAAGATAATTTGTTTATAATTTCCATAATTTTTTAATATTTTGTTGTGATTATAATTGCAGTGAAAATTGTCCAACTTTTGTTTTTAAAAACAGTTTAGAAATGTGTCAACTCTGTATGCTAAATAAGTAATAAAGCACTAAATGAGGTGCATAGTTCTTTGGAATTTTTTCAAAGATATAACATCAGTTTGAAGCATAAACAAAAGGAAGTTAGGCATAATTTTTGCTGTTTGTTTTAGTAGTTAAATCAGTTAGAAGATGAGTACTTGTAGACTAGAGATTTATGAAACTGGTGTCATTATTTCATATTCTTTGTGATAAAGCAATTTATGGTAACAGACCAAATGGAAAGTGTGTTAAAGTTTATTTATTTTGTTTTTTTAACCAAATGGTATGATAATAGGAAAATAAAAATACCAGTATTATGTCACTTTGAACAATTTAGACTAGTTATTTAATATTTGTGAAAATAATAGTTTAAAAGTCTAAAGATGAAATATTAAATGTTATGTCTTGTCTGACTTGTTATGTCAATGTAGGTTTTTTTATAAAAAATATCCATTGTTAATTTTATACAATTTTATTGTATTTGAAAAAATCTTTCTTTTACACATAAAATTACTTCTATTTACAGGAGTAGTGGCCATGCAGATAGAAACACTTGAAGCAGTTCACAGAGAAAGTAAACGACTGCCTCCCATCATGAAGGTTTGTTATAAACAGGGAAAATCTCTGTACAACATTGTTGGTATTTTAGTAATAAAACATTTGGCAAATGTTTGGAGAAATCTTTATATAGGAATTACTTATTTAAGTTTTAATATTTTAAAGCAGTTTATAAGTATTATATTGATAATTTTGGTTATGAAGTTGATAATTTAAATTTCAGTTATTATATGAAAATTGGTTTATTTGTTTGCTGAAGCCCGTAATACTTACATGGATGGTTCTAAGAAAACATATAAAGACTACAAGATAAGAAAGTTGTTATATAAACCCAATGGGCTTTGATGTGTTTTGTTTTTGATAGACTATAGCAATATTTTAAAAACTTGAAAAAAGTAAAAATTAGATAATACTATTGAAATCTTTATGTAATTGTGTATATTTGTGTTCTATAAGCAGTCTTGGTATTTTAAGCATTGTAAAATATCAAAAATCAAGACATATACAGTTATAAAATGAAATATTTCTTTTTTCATACAAAAAGATTGGAAATGACTTATACATAGTAGGTGTGCTGTTTATGGTTAACTAAAAAATTTAATGTTATTGAATAAAAATTAATGTAATGAAATGGTCTTTTGCTAATATCTTTTTCTACAGCCTAAAATTCTTGCACCAAGTCTTCTACAAGGAGAGGAGCTTGTTATGGAAGGACTTCGTGTTTACCTCATTCCTGATGGACGAGAGGATGGCACTGGAGGTATTCTTGGTGGACCATCTTTACTCCCTGCTGAAGGAGCAATTTTTCTTACAAATTATCGTATTGTTTTCAAGGGGACACCATGTGATCCTTTTGGTGAGTTTGATCTTAATTAACATTTTCTTGCTTGTCATGGCTTTGAGAAATCATATATAAAAAAAAATTTCTTAACCTCAAGTATGTATGTTTATAGATTTTTTTTTTTAAGTGATTGTTTGACTAAATTGTGGGAAGGGAAAGGTCATATGTATTGTTTTGTAACCATCAGTACATATGTCAAAAAAAGTTCAGGCCTAGGCCTTTCAAACTTACCTAATTTGCATCCTGAATTTACAAACCAGAAAGCTGTATTACTTTTTACATATTGTATATTAAGACTGATTTGGGGATGGCAATACCAATAAATCATTGTGGGTATAATCTTTTCTAATTTTATCAAACAGGACTCTTAAATTATTAAAGTTTCAAGAGCACACCTGCATATCAAATTTTGAAATTTTATTTCAAATTTATAGTAAGCTTCTAAGTAACAAACTTCTAAGTAACAAAAATATTTTACAAGTGATAGTTTGTCATTTGGTAAAATTTATTTAGTGTAATTTGGAAAGAAAATGAAAAACAAACTTCTAAGTAGTTTCCATATAAATAATGCATTTATAAATCTTTTAGAGTCTTTCTGTTCATCTTGAAGTACAGATTTATATTTGGTTAAAACCATCATCCAGAGGAAAATATATGGATAAATGTTTTGTTTCTTAATGATTTCATAGCCTGTGTTTTTAATAATTACTGTTGTTCAACTTTGAAACTAGCTAAAGCCAACATTTGGATATTATTTGATAGAGCAGTTTATAAACTATTTATGCCAATGCAAAGTAAATAAAGTGGTTTGAGCAGTAATTTGTAATTTCTTGAGATAAAGACTAAGATATTTTCTTTAGATATTATTTTTGTTTCTGAAAATTTTTGATATATTATATCCATTTGAAAACAACAGGAATTTTCTAACGTAACAAGACATCAATCAGTTAACCTTATTTACGTTTAGCAAGTATGGTAGACGACAACAATATATTCTGGTAACTCATATCATTACTTATTGAACATTATTGTTATGTTTATGGTATTGAGATAATGCATAAGATAAAATAACTTACTATTTATTGAAAAGAAACTACAATTATTAGATATAGATTGGTTTTGACTAAAATATTGTTAGCAAAAACAATTATCTAGCCTGACAAAGATAATGGAGATGCCATTGTGAAAGGTCAAGTTCCTAAATCATTGATAAATCTTTGTTAGTTTTTGTTTTTATGATTTATAGCTGGAAGTGGTGACTACTGCATTTGACAAAATAAAGTATCCAAAGAAATATATTAATATCAATCAAGCTGATAATCAAGTCTAGATAATATAATGGAACTTTTTTTGATCAAGAACAAAAAAAATTGTTTTTAGTAGGAATAAAGGTATTTTAAATAGTTTTTCAAAACTTGGAATCTCTACGACTTAAGAATTATAGCAATACTGAATCAAATTATATGCATTTTATTAAAGCCAGAACTGGATACTGTTTTATAAGTTTGAATAAGTTTGACAAAAGATTAAGTATTTCCACTGTGAGAAGGACAAAAATCAGAGGATTTCAACAAGTAAATGAAAATGTTAGAAGCACCATCCGTTAATAGTATGGGAAAAATTCTGATAAAATGTGAGTGTTGGACAGACTTAGATGAGAAATTTCTCATCTTTAATTCGGAATAAGTTATTGCTTATACACCTTTTCACTGTGAAAGTTATTCAGGGATTCAGCACAAGTTTAACTGTCTGTAACTTCCATCAGCAAAATTTTTATCAGTCGTTTTTGGGGAAATCTCGGAAGAAAAATAAATAATTTCTTGGTGACGAATTATTAGGCAAATGATGAAAATGCTGAGAAAGATTCTGGAAATGTTCAGCAAAAAGTCATAAAATTCCTAATTAGATTATGTGATGCACATTAGTCTGCTGATGGGTCTGGTAGTTTTACCACTTTATCTACACCTTTCCTATTTAAGAACACCCAGAAATGCTAATTATCTTTCTTGTTATTTTTTCAAGAAAATTCAGTCATGCATCCTCCCCAAATATGGGGACTTTACTTCACCCTTGCCTGCACTTGAATATACGGAGAAATTTAAGATGTTTGATTTGTTTGTAAGTGTACTTAAAAGTGTGAAACATATAATACTCACTCACTATTAACTAGCACTGCTGAATGTATGGACTGATTAGTGAAAATTATATTTGATTCATAGAATAACTAGTTTAATTTTATAATTGAACACTAATTTTTTTTTATGAAGTTATGAAGCTTCAGGAAGGTGTACCTACGAGGCTGAACAAGCATGTAGCATGTATGACATTAATTTTTAATTTGGTTTGAACATTTAAAGGTGTGCGTGTATATAACACATCTGTAGTAGTTGTTTTACATTTAAAAGCAGTTGCAGGAAGGTATGTCAGTTGTAATTCTACCTTTTATTGTCCAAATTAATATATATAACTTTTGTTATGGCTAATTATTTTCCAATTTAGAACAATCACCTTATTATCCAGCAGTATTTCTCAGACTTCTTACTTCTGTTGAATGTATTCCAACATTTAGATTTGAGTATGTACGTGGCTGTAAATGATGTACCCATTTTTCTTCCAGCATCTGAGCAAGTGGTAGTAAGATGCTTTCCAGTGGCAACTTTGACCAAAGAAAAAAGATTGCATGTGCAGTGTCTTGCTCATGTAGACCAGTTTCTCCAAGAAGGACTACAGATTCGTTCGAGCACATTCCAGGTACCTAGATGTTGATGAACTTTCTTCTATTTCCCCATCATGAATTATTTTGTACCAAAAAAGTTGCAACAAAAAATAATCCACTCTAAATCTTTTAATGTCAATGAATGTCTTTAAATAAAATGGGAAAAAACATCATAGTCCAGCATCAAAGACTGTTTCAAGTTGGTGGTAGAGATTATAAACCAATTATTTATTATCGAGGTTTTTTAAATATGTATTTTTATATCTTGTTACCACATTTATATTTTTATATCATTCATATTTGGTCTAGTACAATTAATAATTTTCTGATACTTAACCAATAACAATTTATTTAAACAGTTTTTATTATCAGTTATTGAATTTAAGATTGTGCATAGCCTAGTAGTTAGTGTGCTGAACTGTGGGTGGGGAGATTTGAGACATATGAGCTGTAGTCTTGAGATAGAAGTGAGAGTCAATCTTGCTATTTAAGAGTAGCTTTAAAATTGGCACATGCTATTAACAGGTTTTTCTCCATTTGGTCAGCAGCTATGCATGAAACTTTGGATTGATAACTTAGTTATTTAGCTACTTTTGCATTGAAAGTTGCTATTGAGTTTGAAAATAGTAAATACTAATTTTTCTTTACTTTAAGCATTATGGGAGTGTGCTATTAGTGACTTTTAGCAAAACTGAAACTAATTAATAGTTTATAAGGTAAGAAAATGAGGATAGATTATCATTAAATAATATTTGAGACTGTTTTTAATTAAAAAATAAAATGAAACATGATTTACATTATTTTGGCATTCTTATTAATAATTATCACAAGAATTAAGAGGATGGCAATACTTTAAACCAGTAGGTTTAAATTTTTATTATGAGGACAATAGAATTTGAGAGAATACAATATAATGATTATTAAATTATGTAAATAAATCTCCCATAAAGAAATGATTCTGATTTGGTCGGTTTTTAGTGAACAATTACTGATTTATAATTGTTAATCAAAAATAAAATATAGTAAGAGAAAACTCGGCTCACATAATCCAATACCTAAACTCCAAGTGACATCAGAAGGCTTAAATTTCATCAGCAACTGACAGCAAAAAAACAAGAGGTCAAAAGTATGTACTATATTTTTTGTTTTTCATATATATTCTTTATTTATGGTTATACATATAACTAAAATGTAAAAATTAGAAACTTATTAGGTTAGATTAGATTAGATAAGATAATGCAAAAAATAACAATTCTTCACAAGGTGTGCTCGTGAGCAGCTCATGTATTATATCATTCAATACATTAATATGAGCTACATGTTTACTGAGTAATTTACAACTTGTGTGGTGGGATTATTAGTTACACATAGTTCAAAAGTCAATAAGACAATAAAATTAAGTATAAACAGATGTAGACTTTTATGAGCTTTAAGCTATTTAAGACAAACAATTGTAGTTTTCTGTTGCAATCTGCAGTCCTTTTAGAAATAAAAAAAGGGTAATTTAGATTTATTTCTTATTTTTTTATGGTGGTTGCAAGATTGGTCACATTGACTGAGTCCATATAGAGTTAGGATAGAGAAATTAGCAGATAAAATGTAAAAAAGTTTGATATTTATTTAGGAGGTTTTAAAGGTTACACAAATGAAATTTGAAAATTTTCAACCAGTCAACACTCTGATTCCATATGTTCATAGACAAGTCTTTAGTAAAAGTACTTAGTTAATAAATCTGGTTTTTCATTTATAAAAGAAATGTAATGTTTACAGAAAGCTTGTCCAATTTTGTAAAGATACACTGTATGAAAAGTTACAGAATGGAAACTGATGGTTACTTTGTAGTCACTAGGTCGGTCATATCTCCTGACCCTGTATCGAAAGAGTTAACCAAAAATAGCAGAATCTTGACCAAAAGATAATGAAAATAATTATTCAACTAATTTTAAACAAATAAAGTTCTGTTTTTATTTCTTTATAGTATGAGTATTATTCTGAAATGACTCCAATTTGGTTCTCTCTTTCTTTCCTTATTTTTCTAGTTAATTAAAGTAGCATTTGATGAGGAAGTCACATCAGATAACATAGAAATGTTGCGGAAGCTAATACATCGTGTGCATGCACCACCAACTATATATCGTCTTTTTGCATTCAGTAGCAATTTAACTATGCCTCAAATTCCACTACACAAACACAAAGAAAAGAATGCAACACTCAAGTAAGTAAAAAAGCTAAATCATAATATTATTATTATTATATCATAAAACTTCTGTTGCTGCTATGTTTTTCTTTGACATTAGTACACGTAAATATAAATAACATCATTATAGGATAATTCAGCATAATGAAGTAACTTTGAATATTTTTTTAATATTAAGTAGAATACATCTTTCTTTAACATAGCATATAACATGAATTTTACTGATTTTACCTTAAGAGTTTTGGCCAAGAAGACATTGCTGAGAACAGCGATGAAAGCTGGTTTCAAGTCAAAACCTTCTTCCAGGAAGCACAAATATGTGATCCAAGGTCAACCAAGCGTTCACACACTCCTAAGTCCTGGTAGAGGAACAAGTACTAACTTTGATGGTGAAACTGGAGATAAGCCAATCTCTACGTTTGATGAGGAATTGTCAAGTACTTTTCTTTTTATTCCTCAATTTTTGGATAATTTTTTAAAATAAGACATCTATGTTTATCCATGTTAGACCAATAAATTTGTGTTCTTATGCTCATTAATTTTGAGCATTACTTCTCAGGTACTTTCAGTTTGAGATTGAAAGAGTAAGTCAGTGGCATACTTTGTTTTCCCCACCATCATGCCCCAAGTTGAACAAAAAAAAATTATCATGGCTAAAAAATGAATGAATATTTGCTGTAAAGTTCTTATCAATGCTATAAGTGTAGCTACCAGTTTGGCTGCTCCTTTTTTTTCACACCTAAGGTGTTTTTGATGCTATATATATATATTTATACAACTGAGTTGTCCATCTTTCTGTGTGTGTTTGGTGTCACAAGTTGTTGTGAGTCACAAGCTGAAACAACATCAATGAAATTTGGTAGTGGAACTTGGGTAGGCAATTGGATGAATAATTCATATCCTGCAGCTAATATTGTTAGGCCCATTTATAGTATTATTTTTTAATCCCATCAATCCTGACTATGCCTCAAATTCCACTACACAAAGAAAGGAATGCAACAATCAAGTAAGTAAAAAAAGCTAAATCATAACATACTTGTGAATGTGTGGTATGGTGCAAGTGTACTTGAAAATCATATTTAATGGACAGCATATGTCTAGGACAAATTTTGGATGTTTCAAACTGATAGTGCAAGTCTTCATGAAATTGTAATTTATTTTTTGAAGCATCATTTGATTGGTGTTTTAACTAAAAAATTTATTAAAGCTTTAAGTGATATTTTTGATGAATGAATTTGCCAGTGGTTTTTCAACTTTGAAAGATATATTTTTATAGTGATCATTGTATGTAGACTTGAAAATGTCAGTGGTAAAACTTAAGTAAGTCAACTTGAAGTCTTTAAAAATTGTTGTGGTAGTGAACTGATGCATTTGTGGAATGATTGTTACTGTTGTACGTGATATTGAATGAGTGATGGTAATATGGATACATCTATAAAGTACATTTGGATGATCATTAAATGTAACTTTAATGTCAGAATCATCTGTACTTGCACATAAATTTTAATGATTACAAATACATTATTGCATTTTTTCACTAAAATGATAATACTGTTGTGGACTGTGATTCTAGAGAAATATGTAGTCTGGTAACTTCCTTTTATGTTTCAGTACTTGATGAAGCAGAATCCAGTCTGCAGACATCATATGTTGACTCCAAGACTCTGGAGAAGATCACTGAACGTACTTACTGTAGAGATTATCAAAGACTAGGCTTGGGGACTGTCAGTAGCTCTACCATTAGAAACAAGAGTGAACTATTCAGAGTAACTTCTGTCAATAGTAACTACTCAGTTTGTAGAAGGTATAGACATTTTATAAAAAATATAGGAGTCTTCTGGGTAATGTTTATGAAGGTTGTTACAAAGGTACATAAAGTAGTAAAATTTTATAGTTTTCTTAAACTTTAGATAATAACAAAAATTTATAAAACAACTACTATTCAAAGAACTGAATATAATCAAGAGGTCTTATTTAGCTGTGAAATGATTATTAGTTGATTGTACAATTCTGTTGTGGTTGTATCAGGATAAATTTAGGTGAAAAGTTGCAACTTATAATTGTGATTACATCATTGCAGACTGAAGTTAAAAGCTACAGTATATAATATCAATAACTCATGATAGATCTAGCTGTAGATTGAAAGTTTAATATGATTTTTTATTTATATTTATAATTATATTTTTTATATAATAGTTTTTCATGGGTCTAAGCTAAACGTTACAAACACAGTCTTGTTTTTTAATAAAGATTGAGATTAAGTTGAGATCTAGATTAAAAGTTGAGTTTATAACAATAGTTTTAGAGCAGAAAAGGATCAGTTAGTTGTTTGAGTTAGAAAATTAATTTCTTGAAACTAAGGCTAATAATTATGCCATAAGGATTTTTAACCATCGGGTAGTGAGCATAGGCAAAGGAATGCTGAAAAATGTACTGGTTTGTAGTATATATTAGATATGTATAAGAAAGAAAAACAGACTTTAGGGCCAGCCAGAAATATGAGTCCCATGTTAGAAGTGAATTGTCCAATTTATCAGACCTCAGAGAAAGAAATTGAAGAATCTTATATATTTACCTGAAATGATCTAGGACTTGCTTTAGTGGTCTTTTCATTGGTTTGCCAAAACTTGGAACTAACAAGTAGAATGGAACATGTTGGAGATAATTATGAAAAACATTTTGGTTTTATACTTTGAATTTATATGCTTGATGAAAATTGTTGCTATAACAAATTACGGTGCAGAAAAATTACATGAAGTTGTCTAAACAAGATTGTTAAAGATGAATGTTTGTTCTGATGAAAACCTAATAACTGGAACATAAAACTATATGATTGTGTTAATCTTGTTTTGATAAACAATACAAGTATTCTGAGTTTTGATGAAAAAAACATAAATCTTTAATGTCAAGAGGTATCACAGTAATTGTGACAGAAAACATAAGTTACTTTAATAGAATGAAAAACCACAACTAGAACAGTTGTCAAATTTTAGTGTAAACATAGGAAATTCAAAAACAAAATTTATTTCTTACTTGACTTTTTTTCCACTAGCATTACAGATAGAATACAGTATTAAACTGCTACTGGTGTTTGTAGAAAAGACATTCACCACAACTTTTCAGTTGCAGATTCCCAAGTCTTAATTCACTTTCTTTGTGCTCTTCAGTATAGTATGTATTTGTGATGCCCCATACTTGAGTAGTGTATCTGACTTGTAACTATTTTTTAATTCTCTCTTCCTATGCATCATTCTCTTTTCATAAAGAGACAGTAAATAAAGAATCTAAGTTTTTGTTTCCAATTCTGTTTTTTTACTGTACTAATTGTTTGATGTAATTAGAAAAAATTGATAAAATCATTAACCCCTTACCTACTGGAGCCATATTGTCTTATCATTGATGGCAAAATCACATTTGTGAATTGAAAAAATTATAGAGAACTTGTCTTTTATTGGATTTCAGATTTTATTTTTGTAAATAGTAGCATAACATTCAATTATTTGTACAAAATTGTAATGTTTAATGAAATTTAATAAAAAAATCCCAAATACATTTGATACCATAAATAAGTGCCCTTTAAGAAGAAAATTTTTTCAACATTTTAAAAATGTTTTCCTTGCACTTTAGCATTGGTCCTACCATCTATGATTGATATCTAAACCTTTTTCTGGTCTGTTTCATTTATAAAACAGCGTCTTGGCTTGTTAAACCTCAGTTGTAAAACTTTTAGCCAATCCTTATTGAAGGTGTAAATTTCAGTACCATGTTATTCCAGTTGCTATATTTCATGTTTGACAAATAATAGGATGATAAGCAAAGAATATAACAAAACATTGTTCTCTGTATTTTACAATATGAATGTGGGTGGTGCTTATTATAGTAACTGCCATTTTATGTAGAGGTTGTACTTAGTAGTGGTCAATAGTACTTTTTATAAGCCTTGGAAAATTGGTTTCTGGAAAAAACTGCATGGGATTTATGTGACTTAAGTAGTACCTTATATCTATTTATATATATCATTATAATGAAAAATTAACTCAAAATAGATATATTTTTGGGAAAGAAGTTGATCTATCGAGTGGTGAGTGCATGGTCTTTACATGAATTAGGCTTAGCACATTGAACTGAAAGTTTGTGATTTTTTATATTCTTTTGCATTTGAATTAGTAGTTTTAAGTTCAATAATTTAGTGTAATTTTATATTTAGTTCATAATAAAAATATGATTCAGTATTTAGAATGATAAACTTGTGTGATTTGTATGTACTACTACTAGTACCAGTACCACATAATAATTTTATATTTTTCCTTCTTACTGTCTGTACTTTGTAGTAAGACCCACACTTCTCTTGTTGTTGCTTTAGAATTAAAACAGTCTAACTGATATATATAAAGTTTATTCTGATATTTTGCAAATGGCTTAAAGCTCAGTGTACAAGTGACAACAATAAGAGCCATATGTTGGTTGTGAAACAGACTAAACACATTCGTCTCAATAATACAGGGGAAGCTATGACATTCTCACAGTTGGGGTGTCAGTACACTGAAGATATTAAGTTTCGAATTCCAACGTAAATCTTGCCTATAATGAGAAGAATGTGACCAGGACTAATCTTTTAAGTGCTGTAAAGTAATTTTCTTTGTAATCTATTGTGTCTGTATCATTTGGTAATCTCTTGTAACAGAATGTATCATGTAACTAGGGTCAGGCAGTGTTATCCAAACCACTGTACTGTAAACTGTTACATACATTGGCTAGTTGTGGCAGTTAGTTTTGTCTGTATAGTGAAACAACATACACGGCACATATGTTGAAATAAACTTGTATGAAAGTTCAAAGAAATGATATTAAAGTACTGAAAAGCCTTCTTACTATCATATCTACAGTAATGTTGAAATGTGCCTGTGCTGGACTGAACAAGAGTGGTCACCAACAGGCATGATAGTTTACGGCAAATATACAAAGTTCATGCTGCTAACCTCATGATTTATTTGGCAAAATAAACAAAAGTATGGCTGCAATAAACATAAACTTGAAATAAAAATACATTTATGAAACAAAATTAAAATGTTTTTTAT
>NW_013666095.1:288948-289773 GCF_000517525.1 Limulus polyphemus
CTATCAGCGGATATAAAGGGAAAAGACTTTTAGTGTGAATTGTTACAGATCACCAGATGATACTGTTGAAATTAGTGAGAAATTTTACAGTGAATGTAAGATTTAAGCTGTCAATGAGGTCACAATTATGGGCAATTTTAATTTCAGGCATATAGATTGGGAAATGCTAGAGTCACACCATAAGAAAGAAAGTTTTTTTTAAAACTGTTCAAGATGGTTTTTTTCACCAGTTGGTCAAGGAATCTACTAGAAATAATGCTGTTTTAGACTTATTGTTAACTTCTAATATAGAAATTATTGAGAGAGTGGAAATTGGGGAATATCTGGGTGTAATTGATCATTGCTTTATTATGTTCA
Organism: Limulus polyphemus; assembly: GCF_000517525.1. Lineage (NCBI taxonomy): Eukaryota > Metazoa > Arthropoda > Merostomata > Xiphosura > Limulidae > Limulus > Limulus polyphemus. Next base: position 289,306 of record NW_013666095.1, read on the forward strand.
ATGTTTTGCTGCATATGAAGATTAGGAATAATATTTTGGTTACAAATTTCAAAAAAGCAAAGTTTGAAGGGATGCAAGAAGAATTATCTGTTGTGAATTGGCCAGCTAAGTTATTTGGAAACACTGATCGAATATGGAAAATTTTTAAGGACAAATTTTTAAATATTCAAGAGAAATAAATTTCTTATAGAAAGCAATTGGTGGATGCAAGTAAAAAATAAGATTGGCTCACAAAGGTTATGAGAGATAAAATTCAAGAAAAACATCACAAATTTAAGAATTTAAAGTGACTGGTATGATGGGAGAGTTAGAAGATTATAGAAGATCAAGAAAGTTAGTTAAATTAAGACATCAAAAAAGGATGTATGAAAAAAGGTTGGCTGAAAATATAAAAATTAACAGTAAGGATTTCTTTCAGTACATTAAGGGTAAACAAAATATTAGGATGGGGTAGGACCCTTGAGGGAT
>NW_013666095.1:290628-292511 GCF_000517525.1 Limulus polyphemus
CATTTGACAAGGTGCCTCCTAAAAGGCTTGTAAAAAAAATTATCTCTATAGGTGTGGGGAATAAGTTAGCTAATTGGATAGAAGAGTGGCTGGATGGAAGAAAGCAAAGGGTTGTTACAAATGGAGTTCAGTCAAACTGTATTAATGTCTTAGGACCTTTGCTCTTTTTGATTTACATAGATGAAGGAATTATTTAAATTTGTTGATGATATTTTAAGTTCTTGGGTGTTGCTAGCTGTGAAGAGGATGCTGCTGATTTACAAAAGGATTTAGATCATTTAGTGAGTTGAGCAAATAAATGGCAGATGTGTTTTAATTATAATAAATGCAAGATAATGCATGTGGGTTATCACAATTTATATTATAAGTATAATTTGGGTGGGAATAACTTTAACAGTGTCATGAAAGAAAGGAATCTTGGTGTAATGATTGATCAGTCTCTTAAGCCATCCAAGCAATGTGCTATTGCTAGTGGTAGGGCAAATAGTGTTTTAGGTTGTATCTACAGAAATATTGAATACAAGTCTAAATAGGTTATAATTTCATTGTCTAGGTCAATGGTTAGGCCACATTTGGAATATTATGTTCAGTGTTGGGCTCCTTATATTAGGAAGAACATTGAATTGTTTGAAGGAGGGTGCCTGGGATGGAGGGTTTGTCATATGAGGAGAGAATATGATCTTTGAAATTGTTTTCTTTTGAAAAATGAATAGTTAGAGGGGATCTGATTGAGGTGTTTAAGATTGTAAAGGGAATTGATGGTGTTGATGCATCATCTTTTTTCATACTAAACAGTGAGAATAATAGGACTACGGGACACAAATATAAATTTTAGCAAGGTAAGAATTATCTTCAGCTAAGACAGTTTTATTTTTCTAACAGGGTGGTTGGCCTCTGGAATGGGTTGCCTTTGGATGTTGTGGAGGCAGTAAATATAAGTGAGTTTAAGAGAAAGCTTGATAACTGTATGAATGATAAGGGTTGGCATTAAGATATTTAATTTTTTAAATTTATAATAGTTTAGTTTGGAGGATGGGACAGCTAAGATAGACTAATAAGTCCTTTGTCCCTAAACATTGTGTTGTTATGTTTAATGATATGGTTCAAAAATGCAGCTAATTATTTATTTGAAATGCTAAAACTTCATGCCTTATGTTCTCTTATAATCTCAGAATAGGAGAACTTTGCATCTGAAAATCCTGCATTGTAAAGAAGTCAGCTTTAGACACTGTCTGCATTTATAAACTGCCACACTTCAACTGAGTTCAATATGAGAATCAAAACTTTCAACCTGTGTAATCATAGTTCGAAGGGCAAGGTGTTTAGATATGTAGATTGTGATCATACATTGTGAACAGCTTCTTGTAATAATGAAAGAAATATCATTAAAATTGCAAATATGTAATTCCATAATCAAGCTTTTTTTAATGTGATAGGTCAGTTCAGAATCACAGTTCTAAGTGCAGATTTTTTTAACAGATATAACTGAAATTGCACTTTTAACTCTAATGTTTGATGATTTCAATAATAGTTTATGTAAGAGCATGTTGTTCTACTGTCATAAAATATTTTATTCAATGCTTCATTATCATGACATGGTGAAAGCTGAGCGGAAAGTGTTTGGTTGCATAGTAGCACCTAAGATTGTAATTTCAGTTTGTTTTTATGAGTCTCCACACATTAGCATCATTCATTTGTTATATAAACAAGTTTGGACATTTATTTACACATACAGTGTTTCATAGCTTTCCACATCTTGCTGTGGATAAATGACTTCCTTCCTGAGATGGAAATAGTTGAAAGAGTATTATTCAATAGTCCATGACATTAATAAAATTTGTTTTCAAAGTGTGTAACATTGAGTATGATATATATATATATCA
>NW_013666095.1:293387-328566 GCF_000517525.1 Limulus polyphemus
GCAAAAAATGCTACCATATCTTTAGTTTTTTCGACCTTTTACAACTGTAAATCTAATACTAGCACTTAATACTGAATAATGATGTAGTATTATGCTTTTTTGGTGTGGTATATTGTACATAGGATTTGTGTGTATTATGCTTCTGTGGTATATTCAACATATGATACGTGTAGCTTTGTTTTTCTAACATTAGATTTCCAGTAATCACATGGTGCCATCCACAAAAAAAGGCTCTTCTTTTACGTGGCAGCAGTTTTCTTGGAAAAGGAGTTATAGGCATACTCAAAGGGCCACCTGCTTCATCAGGTAGTTTCATGGTCATTATATCTTCCATGGAATGTTATTATTAATCTAGAAATTAAATGAATTATCTTTCATCCAAAAGTTTTGATTTTATTTGGATAGTTTTATTGTTTCCCTGTATAAAATATTCTAATTAATAAAACTCTGAAACAATTGGATACTGTTTAATAATAAAGTAGATCAAAATTATAGTTTGTTATCAAAATAATAGATATTGATGAACAACTTTTTGTAATATTAACCCATTGGCTGCTGATTTGCTATAGAAGGTACAGTCTGCCTCTGGCAGTTGAATGCAAATGTGCCATATACTGTGTAAGGCTTGCAAAACTTCTGCAGCCACAGTCAATGGATTAAGTAATTGAAAGAAAAAAGATTGTTTATGATAGTTTAACTAATCCTATATGCTTTGAATTTGACCCTAAGTTATTTGCCCTAAGTTTGTTTTTATTTGATATTTGATTTTGCTGTTTGTCTTTGATGACCTCTTTTCACTTTTTCATTCCCATATTTAAAACATATAGGACAAGTGAGTGTTCTGCTGAAAAATTAATGTGAACTTAAGAGTTAGAAATGTTCCATGAGTGTTTGACTATTTTTGTTTGACACAGTTCTTTTCAATGGGTGTTTATAACTTAAAGTGAAATTAGTAGTGATATGGATCAGTTTGGAGGATAAAAATTTACTAGTGTTGAGAAAGATTTGGAGTTTGATTAAATCACTTTAGAAAATTCAAAATATAAAATAATGAAAAATTTGAAGGTGAGGAATGGAATATAAAATATGATATTCCAGACCCAATTTGGCATTCCTGTTTCATATATTTTTGTTGTACTTTGTTATGCATAACATATTTCCAGTTTTGATTGAAAAAAATATAAATATTTCATCCTATAAGTATGATAAACTGTTGTGCAAAAATATTGAAGTAAAAATTCATTGTTAAATGTTTACTGTGTGACATCTTACAAATCACGTGTTATAAGGATAAAACAAACCATATTTAAAGATGTTGCCATAGTGTTGCTGTCTTTTCAAAGTAATAAAACAAATTTGAAATGAAATTTAACTACCAATATAATTGAACCCACTGGCCAGAGCATTTTATTATTTATTCATCTTGCTCTTTATGCGAGTTGGTTTATATTTTATCTATACTCTATTTTATTTAATCCTTTTCTGATTTGACAGGGTTCAATGGCCATGTCATATCGTTTGATGACTTGCATTCAAAATTTTATTGAACTACTTTATTGAATTTATGTCAATCAGTTTAGTATATAATTGTGGATTATAAATCAGATTTTAGTATTATACATTATTCAATTTCTAAGTTTAAAAGTAAATATTAAAAAAAAACAGTTAAACAGCGATTTTTGCATGTCACGTGGTATGTTGAATGCAGCACTGGTTCAAACTAGATGTTTGTGATGTCAAAATACTAACTCTATAGTTTTGTACGAATTAGAAGCTCAAATTACCAATATTGACAAACTAGAATATAAAATAAGAACCTCATATCTTTTCTATTTGCTGAGATATCACTCATGTACTGAATCAAACACAGTGGCCTTGCTCACCTCTTTCCATTTTTGGAAACAGTCCCTTGTGTACACTTACTTCATGTGAATAACGAATAAAAAGCTCAGAATGTCCCCCTGCTGGCTTTCTCAGCCATTTTCAAGTGTTAGGATGCCATCTCATTCTTTTGAACCAAGATTTCAAGGAGGTAGGTTGTGTCTTTAGTCTGCTTGAAATTTCATGTTTTTTAGACCAAAATACAACTTATTTACTAAGCTTGATAAATTATAGAGGAATTCTGTGGTATCGATATAGTAATTTATTATTTTCTGGTTATTCAACTGTGTATATAAAAAAACCTAAAAAAATTTTGTTTCATATCCTCCATGTGCGTAATCTTAAAAGGCTTAACAACCTACGTCAAGCAGCAACCAAGTACAAAGGTCATAACCAGAAGAGATAATTCTCTGCTTTACTTCTTTAGTTACTGTTCTAGATTTTAAGAAAAATATGTTTAAGAAGTTATTTCTAAATAGTAATAATCTATATACATATATAATCTATAATAATTGAAATGTGACTGTATTTTACAAATACTAGTCTACTAAAACACAGCATAGACGGGTCATTTTGTAAAGACTAAAGGTCAGTTTTATATTATTGGATATAGTAATACCAGGGCACGGGTGAAAGGTCAATATAATAAAATCAATAAATATATATGTAAATGTATAATGTTATGAGATTTAAGCTGTTTAGTCTAAACATTTATGTTTTTGTGTTATAATTAGGTGTCATTCTAGAATGAAAGAGGCATAATTATATTTATTTCCTAATTTTTTATGGTGTTTACGAGATTGGTCAGATCTACCAAACCCATACAGAGAATCGGTAGTGAAAATAACAGATAAAATAAAGTTTTTTTCTTAAGAAACATTTGATATCTATCTGGACATTATAAGGATTTTTCATGTGAAATTTGAAAATTTTCTGATGCATAAAAGTATTTTTAATCTTAAAATGAAAATTACTTTGCATGTTGCCTATCCAACATGCAAAAAAAAAGCCATGAGAAAAACATTGCTTAACAAACCTTAAGACTTAATAAAAAAAATGTTTGATATTTTGCATATGAAAGTATTTATAATGTTTACTGATAATCTGCTAAATTTCGTTAACATACGCTTACTAATTTAAAAGTTATAGCATGAAAACTATAACAAGCACAAAGTGGTTGCGAGGTCAGTCCTATGGACCAAGCCCGTGCTGAAAGAGTTAATAGCTTCATGTACTAGATTACTAATTTAAAAGTTATAGCATGAAAACTATAACAAGCACAAAGTGGTTGCGAGGTCGGTCCTATGGACCGAGCCTGTGCTGAAAGAGTTAATAGCTCCATGTACTAGATTACAAAGTAAGGAAGAATTGAATAATAGGAAATACAATGCTTGAAATAAGGTTACAAACATACATTTAAGTAGTTTCAGGTTAGTTGGAAAATTATTTATTTATTACAATAAAACATAACACTTTACATTTAAATTGTACTTCAACTCGTATAGTATTCTGTAATTTAAGTATTTTAACCAGCAAACATCTTAAAAAGAACATGGAAACTCTTAACTATAAGTGATTTTTGAAATGCTAGATATCCTGTAAAGACACTGTGAACTTGCAATTTTACTAAAAATAATGATACAAGCTTAGAATAAAGAATTTTGTAGCACCGTCTAAATATATTTATTTTCAAATGTTGTTGGAAATGCCCATTTTTGTCCATAGAAGGACAATTTAAGTGAATAGTAAATATCTAAATAAACAAAACTTATGAATCAATACTTAGTAAAGCTGTTCAAAATTTCTTTGACCTTGTTTTTCTTTGAAATAGGCACATCGAGTGAAACATCTGCACACATTGAACAAGAGAAATTTATTTCTACCATTGTTGATTGTACACCTATTGCTCAAGGAAGTAGACTGGGATTTAATGATTCCACACTCAGTATCACTTCTTTATTGCTGGGTTCCAGTGGTCTTGACAATTTTCCAACATTAACCCCTGAGTTAGCAAAACGTGGTAACCCTTTGCAGAAGGCAGTGAACACCTTGCGATCATCTGGTGGGAAAAGTGGAAGACGTTAGTTGCACAAAAATAAATGTGTTTGATTTTAGGAATTTTAACCTCATGCCAAATTTCTTATGAAATCTAGATTTCCTATGTTAAAGAAATTTGAGAATTTTTTACTATTCTAACATTTCATGTTACTGTTCTATTATATTTTCACAGACTTGTCTTGAGTTTGAAGAGTGCAAGTCTGTAGAAAAATTTGATGATAATATCTATTAAATAAGAGGTGCATGAGGCATTCATTTATATTTGCTTTGCTCTTAATTATATCATTTTCAAGTCATTGCTGAGACAGTTTTCCTGAATTTAGAATAGTAAGTTATTTTAAATATAAAACTTTTGTAACTGCATTGTTCTTGCCTATAAGTTATTATTATAAGAGCTGTACATCAAAGATGTATTTATAATTATAGTTTTTTGTGCTGGTCAACATAAAAATAATTTCTAGACTTTAATATATTTGAAGATATTACAAAAATCCACAATAACAATTGCAGTTAATAATAAGTAGTATAAATTATGAGTACTAAGCAAACTACAAAAAGCTTTTATGACAACTTTACCTTAAATCATCAGTTCAGTACCCTTGATATTTTCAGCCCTTATCTCAAGAATACATTATAAGATTTAACCTGCTTAGAATTACCAAGTTATTTGTTTGATTCAATGATTCATTCTCTTATGTATTACATTTTACATAAAATGTTTTTTGATTTACTAAGGTTTTTGCATGAAGATATTTCTGATAAAGAATAAGGAAATTGTTATTGAGGTAGACAATTTGTGTAGAATGTTTCTGAGCAGATTATTTATTTTTTCTGAAATCAAGTGTCCATTTTATCATATGATATGTTTATACTCAGTCAGCACTATATTAGTTACTAAGTAACTTTGTACTTTATATGTAACGAGATAGAAGATTAGTCATTCTATTATTTGTCACAGAGTAAGATTATTAACCTAGATTTTAATCTTCACAGAATCACGATGGGGCAGCCTTAAGGGAATAAGACAAGGGTCCTTCACTAGTTTGGGTTCAGAGATGGGTTACCGCACAACACACATCTCTGATTTCACAGATGGACTGGAAGGAAGTATCCACACATTCCACAGAGTGGCACTGTATGTCTTAGGAGAAAAAGCTCAGATCAAGGCAAGCATTGGTTCTTATTTTTTATATTGTTTTGCACTTTGCTTCTATGAATACCACGTTGTGTTGATAATTTACTTTTGTTTCAAATACTGAGTATGTTAAAGCTATTTCATTTTATTTATTTCATTTCATTAAGTGTAAGGTTCTATAATACAAATAAATGTGCCATATTTACAACAAGCAGCATTATACAGGTCAGAAAATTCTTAAAATTTGTAACAGATAGCACTGATTTGTAACAGACAGTAGATAGATTTCAGGATTTTGATAAAAAGGGTATTTAAATCTATAATGAAGTATTTTATATATTCTAAATGTGTATATATGTGACTTTATGGAAATTTATTTTCCCATCTTTCTTCACATCTGAAATTTTGATTGGCAAAGACAATGTCTTACTGCAATTAAAATTATAACCCTTATAATTTTATTTTATTATTTAAAAAAAGTATTACATTCACTAAGCTACATCATACCCATCAAAATGTTGTATACACCAAGACTTGCTGACATAGATACATCACACATGTCAAAGTATTACATACACTAATACTTGCCAAAATAGATACATCACACGTTACTTATACAAGATTATCTACTTTCTTCATGTGCAATGGTAGAAATTATACATACTATAAGGAATTATACCTTTTAAAAACATTTTAATGGTATTTCAATTAATATTTTTTAACATAAATAGGGTATAAAACCCGAGTCCTACCCCAATTGTGACTTCGTTCCTGTTGACTTCACCGACGTACGTCAGATCAAGACTAGTTTCAAGAAGTTGATGCGTGCATGTATCCCAAGTGACCCTATTACAGATCCTGACCTAAATTTCTTTAGAAGCATAGAGAACTCAGAGTGGTTGAACCAAGTATGAGAAAATGTATTTTATCTTATAAACTAGCATTTCTAAAAATAAGAATAAGTTTATTTGTAAACATAAAATTATACTTCTGAACAAATTCACAGAAATGTTTTGTCATTTGTGATATATCACAAACACATTCTTGGGATAAAGTGTATTTTAAAATAATAAGAGGGGTAAATAACATTGTTAAGGTTTTTTAATATTTGTAACAACTTTCAGCTATCAAAAATGGAACTAACCTAACTCTAGATATCACGTTTGTAACCTTTAGGAAATAGTTCAATATGTTGATTACCTTCCAACTTGTTACAAAAATCAAACAAAACGATTATAAAGTTAAACAAGAAAGCCTTTAGCTATAATGTGATAATTTTTTTTCAATTCAAAACTAAATTTATACAAAACTTCTCTTCGCTCTTTTTCACTTAGATGAAGCCAAATTGACAAGATAGTTGTTAGAATGGTTCTAGTTAAACAAATTAGCACTATAAGATTGTCAAAAAGAGTGCTGGATGAAATGACCCTAGTATGATTAAACATTAGAAAGAGGACTAGGGATCAACATCTAGTAAAGTACATTGGTAGAACAAGCAGCAAAATTAAACCTAATTTTTAATATTTTATAAGTTATTTCTTTCTGGGTTTTTAAACTTGAAATAAATAACTGTATAAGAATTATGTGATGACTGCAGCAAAATGTTTATACTGATTAGGAGTTTCACAGTTAGGCTAAACTGTATCATGCCTGACAAAATTGCAACATTTAAATGTTTCTTAAAAAAAACATATTGCAATGAAATTGTTTGAATTTCCAATTTGCTAATTCATACAAATATCACATAAAAAAATTAAATATTTAATTTATAGAAGCTACATACTCTGTAGGAAATAATTCTGAAGTTTCAAACTGTTTCATAGAGTAGTTTCTTCGTTTCAGTGCAATAAAATGAATTATATGGCAAGCACTTTAAATCAACACCATTGGGCATTTTAGAGTTAATGAGGTTAAAGTTTTTTAAATGGTACTGTGATTAGTAAACATGTTATTATTAAAAATAACCTTTTCTTTATTTTAAAATGACATACTGCCATAGAAAATATAAGTTATATACTATTAAATAGTTCTGTGTAATGTAAAAATTATGAATAATGTTATACTGAAATATCAAACGTTTAATACATTATTAGTTAGTTAGACTTTTGATTCATTAATTTGGTTGCTTCTTACAACATATATTGTTTATTGAACATGTACTTAATAGCTGTTTTTATTATGTAAAAAGTTAAATTAGTAAAAAAATAGTTAAAAGAAGTTTGCCTTTGAAGCAATTTTTTCAGCTGTGACACCTTGCAATAATTCAGAAGTTAGAATATGAAATAATTAAATATAGTTTTATCCCATGGTTAGAATAAAATATTGTAACTTCATCTTATTTTTAGGAATTATACACATCATTAACTTCATTAAATAGCTTAATTATTGTGTGTATTTTTTTAATAATACACTTTGATTAAGATATAGTTTGATGTTTTATATATTTTTATAATTATATAATTATAGAGACCAAACATATAAAATAGTTAATTGTGAAGAACTGTACAGAAATGCATTGTTAGTTTATAATGGTGTTTGTTATGTAATCACCATCAGCTCCAAATCATCCTGCAACTCTCTGGGGTGGTGGTAGATTTGATGGATGTGCAGGGCTCATCAGTGATGATTTGTCTAGAAGATGGGTGGGATTTCACTTCTCAGGTTTGTATATATATTTTTCCAGTTGTTTTATGATGTAAGTTATATAATACGTTTTAAACTTTTCTTTGTTACAAGCTATCATCAACACAAGCTCCAGTTATGCTTTAAACTTCAGTTTTCCAATGAATCTATCATGTACGTATTCACACATCAGAAATACAATTTGTAGACATTCTGATATTTTTTTTAGTTAATGATTATGTGAATGATAAAGAGATTTTAATTACAATTGATTTAATTATATTAAGCCCTAGTTTAGTTGTATATATTAATTATTAGTCTGTCAGTATCCAAAAGATAATTTAAATAAGCTTTCCAAAAAGTTAAAAGATTCATAGATCATGTAAAATATTTCCATAAGTAAGTATTACAGAATGACATTGTAGTATTTTACAATGTGATATTTTTTATTTGTTTATTTTGTCTGGCTTATGTATATTTCACAAACTTTGTTTTTACTTAAAGGTATCATCTATTGCCCAGCTCTGTCTTGATCCTTATTACCGTACCTTTGAAGGATTTCGCACCCTGATTGAGAAGGAATGGCTAGCATTTGGTCATCGTTTCAGTCATAGAGGCAACCATACTGCTGCTACTTTGGCCAGTGGATTTACACCTGTATTCTTGCAATTTCTGGATGTTGTTCATCAGGCAAGTTTGTAATTATTCTTTCATGCTTATAGTTAATGTCTCTTCACAGAAGAAGAACAACAACAATAATTATTCATCAGCATATAATAATGCACAAAAGAGTAAAGCATTAACAAAATATCAAAAACCTGACTGGTTTTGAGAGGCTATGCATGTCATTCTCAAGGGATGGAGTAAAACTGCTCTCAGGTCACTATGTATAGATGCCTGTGATCACAGCATCTTGTACGTTCAGGTTCAAACTGATTTCTAAATAGGGTTGAGTTTTTTCTGATTAGTTAGTGGATGTTAGGCTGGTTTGAACTCAGACTTCCAAAATACTGTGGTCATAGGTATACCTAGTGACCTGAGAACAGTTTTACTTCATCCATGAGAATGAAAAAACTTGGTCTGTTGAAGCTATTTAGGTTTTTTTTATGGTTACTAACTTATTTTTTGTGCATTATTATACTAATGTCATATTTTTTTAACTTTGCACAAAGTACTTCTTTTTTAAATCGTTTCACAAATTTTCCAAACTATCCTTAAGACCTTTTAGGTGTATATTGTTCTGATAATTCATTTTGGAACTAGGCAGCTGTGAACTTGCAATCAAAATGCTTTTAATTAGTGAAACAATTTCCATGCAGTGAACCTTTTAAACACTTGAAGTTTTCAAAAGAACTTTAATAAGTAGACTATCATGTTGATATTGATGGGCTGCTTAAAGCATGTGAAATCAAATTAAACCAAGAAATCTGATAGTTTTGATAGTAAGTGTTGTTTTAGGTTATTGTTAATAAAGAGTTGTAAATTACAGCTGGTGAGATGAGTAAAAGCTAGTTTAAACTAACTGTTGAAAATATTCACAAGTTATAGAAAGACAAACATCCCTTTGTAAAAAGGAAAAAAGTTAAGTCATATATTTTTGCATGCAGGATATCATTAGTAAGCTATCATTGATCAACTACAAGACAGAAAGTTTTAATAATCTTCCATGGGCCATATTCTGTAGTTGGCATGTCCGTTCATAAAAATATGAGTTATATTGTATACATTATGTTTAGTTTAAATTATCTTGCAATAATAATTGGTTGTAGAAGAATTTATTTTTAATTTGTAAAACTTACAAAATGAAATGTATATGTAAGCTATTTGTAGAGGTATAATTTAATTCCATTGGGATACATAATAATTAACACTAAGACAACTGTTAGTTTTCACAACTTGAAATTATATTAGTAGGTAAATACACAACATTGTGTAAAGTAATATAATATGAAGTTTATATCCACTATTATGGAACAACAAGTTTATAAATAAACAAGTTTTGACAGTTTCAAAAAGTTAGAATGAAGAGGTTGCATGAAAGTGTCTAAACTTCTTCCTATATAAACTTGTTTCTGTAATAGTAGGTCTTTTGAAATTATATGTTGAATTGGCCAATGAAAATTATGTCCAAATCATATTAAAAAAATTAAGCATTTCATTATACAGAGTATGACTTTTGTGGTATCTGTAGAGGAATGAAACATATATTTCAATATAAGGCTAGACTTGCTAGGCCATAACGAAAAACAAGTTACTATTTCTATCTATCCTTAATTGTTTATGTTTTAGGAATAGGCTTCTTTCTTACACAATATGATGATTAAAAATTCATATCAGCCAATAATTGTGAGATACATAGAACTTAATCTCCATATTTTTCTTTATAGATTCATTTGCAATTTCCATTATCTTTCGAATTCAACCAATACTTTCTGAAATTTATGGCCTACCATTATGCCTCGTGTCGCTTTCGCACATTTCTTTTGGATAGTGAGTGTGAGAGGGAAGAGGCAGGGTGGTTAACAGATGATCGAGGATCTAAATATCGTGGTCTAGACAGTGGATCAGATGATGAAACAGGGTTCTCTGGAAAGACAGGTACTCTTAACAGTACCTCAAGTGTTCTTGGTCTTTCACTGTGGGAATATATAGACAAACTGTGGACAAAATCTGCCATGTTCTATAACTTCTTTTACATTCCTTTTCAAGAAGATGGAGTAAGTGTTAAAAATTTTAAAGAATTATTATTTACAATCTCAGTAAATATTGTTACATTTCCAATATTTTTTAAAGAAATTAACCCTTTTTTAATTAAGATGTATTTTTTATAATTTTTCAGATAAAGTGTTTAATTTCTGTAAATGATTTTATTCACTTGTTATGTATTCAATATACCAAAAATATGAACTATGTGGATCACTTCTGTTTTAACAAAGAATGGGTGATATCTATATAAAATTAGGTAAAAGAATTGTCAAGGTGACAGCTTTTACATTTTAGTAATGCTCAACTGTCAAGGTGACAGCTTTTACATTTTAGTACTGCTCAACTGTCAAGGTGACAACCGGTACACTTTAATACTGACCAACTTTCAAGGTGACAACCGTTACACTTTAATACTGGCCAACTTTCAAGGTGACAACCGGTACACTTTAATAATGTCCAACTTTCAAGGTGACAACTGGTACACTTTAATACTGACCAACTTTCAAGGTGACAGCCATTACACTTTAATACTGATTAACTTTCAAGGTGACAATTGGTACACTTTAATACTGACCAACTTTCAAGGTGACAGCTGTGACTCTTTAGTACTGAACAACTGTCAAGATGATAGCTGTGACTCTTTAGTACTGAACAACTGTCAAGATGATAGCTGTTACACTTTAAATGAGTACTGACCAATTACAAGAAAGCAGCTGTTGTGTTCATCAATTTAGTAATGATCAGCTATTACCTTTATCACTTCACTGCTGACCATCAGCTGAGTTTGATTTGTATGCTTGTCACCTTGACAGTTGAGCAGTACTAAAATGTAAAAGCTCTTTTACAGTTGAGCAGTACTAAAATGTAAAAGCTGTCACCTTGACAGTTGAGCAGTACTAAAATGTAAAAGCTGTCACTTTTACAGTTGAGCAGTACTAAAATGTAAAAGCTATCACTTTTACAGTTGAGCAGTACTAAAATGTAAAAACTGTCACCTTGACAGTTGAGCAGTACATAAGGGAAACATTTGCCTAGAAGGTAAATGTATTTCTGAAGTTATTTATTACAATCTATCTAATAAATTTAGGCACTTCTACCAACATAATCAGCTGAGTTTGGTTCCACTTGTACAAAAAAACTTACTGAAATTAATTTATACTGTAAATTTTTTCATAGTTATTTCACAAGACTGACTACTCACACATATTAGTTTTGGAGATAAATCACCATAAAAATCTTTAGTTATATTTTTTATTGTCTTGCTAATGTTTTAAGCAAACACTTTCATTTGTAGCCAGAGATAAGTGTTAGCTAATGACGACTGATTGCAGGATGTTCTGAAAGGAATAAATGAGAAAAGAATGTTACATAAGATAGAAACACAAGGTTAAAACAATATAGTAATGAAAATATAGCAAAGTTAAAGAAAATAATGACAAGCTATTTATTAAAATGAAGGAAATAAAAATTGTTAAGAAAATAATAAACCAATAAGGTAACGACTGACATTTTGACAGTTGATCAATAACCTAGCTAAAGTATAATAGTTACAATCTCAATAACTAAATTGATACGGCCCAATGATTAACAGATGACTGAGGTACTAAATATTGTGGTCTAGCTAAATACTATCTCATAAACACTTTTTCACATTGTACAAGTGATTGCGTTAAATATGCTCGGGCATGAAAATGTTTAAAGTAGTTCAGTTGTAATCTCAGTTTTGAAATTAATTTGTGTACAAAAAAAAATTTTTAATTTTGTCCTGCAAGCATTATTGTCTGTTTTGTTCAATTCTAACTTTTTTTAGGTCTTACGACCATATTCTAATATTTCCAACTTGGAGATTTGGGATTACTATCTTAAAGAAGAGCTTTCACATGGTCCACCATATGACCTAGAAGCAGTTGCCATGGAGAAGCAAAGGGAAGAAGAATCAGAAGCAGCTGACGGCATTTCTCGAGAGACATCTCGCAGAATAGTCAATACCTGTTATGATAACATTCAAACTGTTCAACCAGATGTGTTTGGTCAGTTATTAGAGGTATAACAGAATTGTAAATTTATATTTATGTGTTGGTTATCATCAGGACTGAAACAAATGGTAAATTTTGACCTTCAAAGGTTTTTGGGACACATTATTGAATAAATATTCGAACCTTTTGACAGTAGTGATTTACATGATTTATTATTGACCTCACCATAATTACTAGTTTATATTGGATCGAAGATATTTATTCCACAGGTAATCCATATAAATGAAATGAAGCATTTACATGTAGCTTAAAAATATGTTGTATAGAACAGTAATCTTGTTTTTATATTTTAAAACATAAAATACATGTGGTTTATATATACACACTTGATGTTATGTTCGATACTTATATAGCTACATACAATATACTTGCATTGCAAGAGCATCTCTGTTGTCACAAATTAAAAGAACTAGAGCTGACTTATGTAAAACAAATCTGTACTTAACTGTTACTGTTCCAAATAGGCTAAGTCTCAACATGGGCTCAGTCGAATTGACCAACCACGTGACCACTTTGTACTTGTTATAGTTACGATACTACTAACTTTTAATATAGTATGTGAATCTTCACAAAATTTGGTAGATTTTCAGTAAACATTACATGTCTTTTACATATGAAAAATAAGATTTTTTAATGAAATATTTATAATAAGGATTTTTCTTTTACTAGTCCATGTGCAAAGTGATTTTCATGTTAAGGTTAAAAATACCTTTCTTCATCTCAAAATCTCACATTTCATTTGGTACTCTCTAAAACCTTTTAAATATATTTCAAACGTTTTTTTTTCAGTATAACATTATATTACATCTCTTATTTTCTCTACCCTAACTGTACACAAGGTTGGTCAATTTGCCCAACCTCATAACCACCAAAAAAACAATTGAAATAAATCTAGATTACCCTTTTTTCTTTCTAGAATTCTCTGTACAGAAAACAATATAATATAATACATTATATGATAGATTAAAACCTTGGCTTTGTATTGGTTATAAATAATATAGTATTAAATGATAGAGAGAACTGTTGACAAATCCTGAAAGAGAGAATGTGACAGGTGGGTGTGCAAGAGGGGTCTGATTTTCTATTTCATGACTGTGTAACCAAACAAGATTGAAGGCAATGAAAATATTATAATGAGTAATTTACATTAAATTTCGTACTTGTTGGAGGGTTGGTGAATAAATTAGATATGAGGGGATGCCTAGAGAAAAAATGTCACATTTCTCACACTAGGGGAAAATTCAGAATTTTTTAAATAACAAAACAGAGTAATATTAACTATTTTTAGATAAATATGGTACTTCAGTAACAGTAAGTTACAAGAGAGTGTTATTATCACTCACATTTCTTTTTAGCAACATTGTTGAGTAATTAAACAATGATTAATTAAGTATGCTTAATGAACTTAATAATGAATAAACAACAAAACAGAGTAACACTAACTATTATTAGATAAATATGGTACTTCAGTAACAGTAAGCTGCAAGAGAGTGTTATTATCACTCACATTTCTTTTTAATAACATTGTTGAGTAATTAAACATATGCCTTGGATAAAGGAATCTGCCAAATAAATAAATAGTAAAAATACAGACAAACAATAAAACAGAACAAAGTAACAGTAACACTTTGTTTAGAAAATAAATATGGATCTTACATCTCATACACTATAAGTTTAGTACATTTTATTGAAACAGTTCCTCTATGCTTCATCGTAATGGTTTGCTCTAATGCATGAAAGTAGCTGCTATATATAATCTCATTCTGGTGGTGTGTGTGTGTGTATTTGTTTTTTTAATACAATAACCTTTCATTAAGTAGTGGGCATATACAAATCAAAAGATCTAATTTTCCATGCAAATAACATTTAATGCATGATTAATATTCAAAAATTGACAAACAGTTTCCATTAACAAGAGAAAAAAACTCATCTGTCACTGCTTGAATGCTGCCTGGTGAACTATCTTTGAATTCCTGGCAAGCAAACAAACCTTCAAACGTAGCCCTATTTGTCTTTCAGTTTTACTTTTTGATTTCCCTTTTTGCTGAGAGTTAAATGTCTTTATTTTGGAGCATAATGATCATATGTGTAAAATAATGTAGTGCTTAGCTCCACACCTTATGTAAATCGGGAAATGTATTTTGAGTACAATTGACATGTGTTCATGTGACCCAAGGTCATAGTTTCTAGGTGTGGAGATTGGTTTTATCATCCATTTGCACATATTGAATTATGTCTAAGACAACTTAACCTTAACTAACTTTGAGATTTAAAGGTGTAACATAAGTGTAGATTCCATTTTATTTATTTTTTCATGATTTAGTCACTCACGGTATTCACTCTTGCCACTTCTCTCAGATCAGTCACATGCATGTTTGAGGCATAGCCTTCATATCTGTTATATTATATCAGAAAGTTTTTAATAAAAATATGAGTATAATTTGTGGACTTAATGTGTTTAAAAGTACTAGTATACCCAAGATTCATCACCTACATGGACTGGTCAGTGTTAGATTTTGTCTATTGCTAGTACCTGGAGATCAATAAAAAAGTAAGAGTAGAAAAGAAGATCAAACTTGTGAAGTTGAATGTATGTAAAGTTCACAAATACAGAAATAGTGTTCTTCAAGAGTGTTTTCTCCCATTTTCAGGTCATCCCTCACCTTGAAACTGAGCTTGGACATTTACCCCAGAAGTGGCTGGTGTTGTGGGATAAGCTAGAGCTACCTAGTTTGGATTCACATACAGTGAGTTTTTATTTTTATATTTTGATTATTATTGGAATTTGATCTGAATGTATGGAAGTTAAACATTTTGTTCTATGAATACGTCAGATTGAGTTGCACTTCTCATACAGTGTGCAAGAATTTCAGTTTCAGCTGACACTGTATTGGAATCACAAACAACTCTGTACTAAGTTATAACTTGTAGATGATTTGATATTTCTATACTCCTGTTATTCCATGATGCTCCATAGTACTTTGCCCTTGTTTCTAGTTAATCTTTGAAACTTTACTAGTCTTTAGCTTGTATGAAAGTCTTATATTCCTTCTTTTCGCTAGACACCTCAGCCTGTATGAAAGTATTATGTTTCTTCCTGCCATTAGTCCTCAGCCTGTATGAAATTCTTATGTTTCTTCCTGCCACTAGTCCTCAGCCTGTATATAAGTCATGTATTTTTCTTGTTCTCAGCTTGTATTTCAGGTAATTATAAACCTTGTGGCTCATAGACCTGAAAGAAATGTGCTGTAACAAGCATTCTTAAACTGTTAAGATCATGATTTAGGTCAGACCACAATATGTTAATAGGATTATCAGTATTGTGAAGGCTCGTCATCTTATTTTTCTTCTGTATCTTCCTATTTTAAAATTTAATTCTCTTAGTTGGCCTGTTATTAGTTCCTTTATTGTTACTGCTGTTTCTTTCACCCCATGTACTTGAGATGGAATTTTTAGTGAGGTCAAAAATCAGGTTACAATATGTTACTAATACTTGATTACTGTTATTCATCTGAAGGAGTTAGTTTCAGGTTACTTAATAACTTGTACTATAAAGTTTATTTTGTTTAAATGGGGTTCAGAAGTCCTGTGCATTATTTTTGGATTTAGTATTTTTAGTGGCTTCTTTAAATAATTTCATTATTATCTTCCAAGCCCAGAACTTGTAGATATTTTCTGTCTCCTGTATCTTTCTTAGACAAACTATTTACCACAAGATTTGCCAATAATACTCTCCATTATCATTTTTGGTTGTAATTTTAATCTGTTTATATGTTGTTATTGCTATCTAGTTTTATCTTGTAACAAAACTACTATAAGATATATGAAGAACAGTGTATTGACGGAACTGCAGAAATCGGAAGGAATGTAACTACCTATAAAATTGAGAGAGTTAACTGTATATAGAACACTAAGCTTAATTGTTCACAATGTTTAGTTTAAAAACCAAATTCTTTTTTTTTTCATTATTACAATTCTAATTGATAGAGCAAATATTATGGTGTTTTATTTGTTTGAATCAGCTTTTCTTATTCTGTTTTGAGATGTGTTTACAACAGTAACAATTGATTTGTGTGATTGTAATGGGCACAGTAAATCTCCATAAGCCCTGTTATGTGAAACTAGGTTCGTTTAAACTAAAAAATGTATTTATAATTACTTACCTTATTCAGATTACTAATTTTGATAAACTTGCATTATATTCTGTGCTTCTATTTATTATTCTTTAAATGCACATAGAGAATACATATCACTACATAACATCTGTATGAACAGAATCCTCCTTAAATGCACATAGAGAATACATCTCACTACATAACATCTGTGTGAATAGAATCCTCCTTAAATGCACATAGAGAATACATCTCACTACATAACATCTGTGTGAATAGAATCCTCCTTAAATGCACATAGAATACATATCACTACATAACATCTGTATGAATAGAATCCTCCTTAAATGCACATAGAATACATATCACTACATAACATCTGTATGAATAGAATCCTCCTTAAATGCACATAGAATACATATCACTACATAACATCTGTATGAACAGAATCCTCCTTAAATGCACATAGAATACATCTCACTACATAACATCTGTGTGAACAGAATCCTCCTTAAATGCACATAGAATACATCTCACTACATAACATCTGTATGAATAGAATCCTCCTTAAATGCACATAGAATAAATTTTACTATATCACATATGTATAAATTGAATCCTCCTCAAATGTACTTGAATACTTACTTACTATATTATCTGTATGTGAATTAATCCTCCTTATGTGTACTTAGAATATATCTTATCTATATATAAGAAGCTAATGTCCGTCTGTCTGCAAAACTCCTCCCACAGTTTAAGTCTGATTTGGATGAAACTTTGCACAGTTTTACAACATCATAAGGGGAATTTCCTAAAGTTTCTTTATACTTGAGTCTCTTATTAAAAAAAAGTTTATTTAGTGCTTGTGTTCACTTTTTTTAACAAATAAATCAATAACACTTTATATGGCACCAAAATGAAAAATATTATAAAATAGACTATCACTAAAATTAAAAAAGGTAATAGGACCTTATTTTATAACATTGTTTTCTAAATCACTTTCTTAATGGAGAAATGGTCCTTCTTTCCTTTTTAATAATGTACATTAATTTTGTACATTTATTATTATCAAGAGGATTAACTTTTTAGATAAAACTTCCAAAATTGTGGCAAAGTGAATTTAATGCAGAAATTAAAAGTGAGTGTTCTTAGTGGAGAATCATTGTGATATTTCAAAAGAAAAGTGACTATCTGCTGGAGAATCTAAGCATTTGTTATGAATTGAATTGTTCTGTGACCAAAGGAATCGTAAGTCATTTGTATGGAGTTTGTTGCATACAGATTTGCAGGAATTTTGTAGTAACTTAATCTTCATAAGCTACACAAGTATTTTTTTACTTCAGTATGAGTATAAAGTGATCAGAAACGTCTAAAATCATGATGCCAAAAATTGACAAATGTAAAAGTGACTTCTCATGGAGAAAGTCTGAAACTTTGAGAAAGAAAATGAAACGTCAGGATGAAAGTTACAGAAAGGAAGAGATAGGCTTGCTCACCAACTTATGAGGCAAGATCTAGTGAGAAGATGCCAGGAACAAACCAGAAATACAGAAGCATATTAAATTGCTCACCAAGATGCAATTAGAAGTCAGGAGCAATTTTGTGACAGAAAAGTACACTGTTCAGCTCACCAAGATCCTGACTGAACAGCTACTCGTAGGGCGATGTTTCTGCTAGTTTACTGTATTATGTCTATATGAATTGAATCCTCCTTAAATGTACTTAGAATACATCTTATTATACTACATCTGTATCAATTGAATCCTCTGTAAATGTACATAGAATACATCTTATTATATTACATCTGTATGAATTAAGTCCTCCTTAAGTGTACATTGATTACATTTTACAATATTATGTGTGTATGAACTGAATCCTCATTAAATTTATATAGAATACATCTTACTATATTACATGTGTAGGAATTGAATACTCTTTACATGGGCATGGAATACATTTCACTACTAATCTTTGAATGTTTTTAGTTTTGTATAGAACTTAATGTAGCATTTGCATAGATTTTAAACAATTCACAAATATTATGGCCTAACCTATTTTCATTGTGTCTAACAAAACATTTCCTTATCTAGAGACAAGTCTCTTTCACCACACAACTTATTAAATCCCATGGGAGGTCCATCCACAAAAGGTCAACAATTGAAATTTTGGTTAGAGGCAAGATGATTGGAGAGACTACTCAGCCTCAGGTTTACTCCCATCCTCATAGATTTGAAAAGTACAATTACACCACACCAACATATTGTGACTCTTGCTCCCATGTACTTTGGGGTTTAGTAAGAACTGGTAAGCATTTCAGTGATTAGGCATAGTTGCTGTTGTAAAATGGTAGAAACTATGTTTATTATTGTTTATAATCAATCACTGTGATCTGTTTTGAGTCAGTAAACATTTTCTCATAGTAACTAAATTTTGAAAAGTTGTTGCAGTGTTCACACTCAATAATACATTCAGCATCCTTAATTTGATAAGATGCAAAACTAGACCCAAAGTTTGAGGGTAGGTTTAAAAGTAAATTAAAATGGAAATGAAGCATTCGGTATCACAGCAGATATCAAAGTTATTTTTCTCAGGATGTCATTAATTGACCATAAGACTTCACTGTTCATTTATTAGTAAAGTATATTAAAAGTACATCAGCTTGTTTATTACAATTCCCACAAATATTTAGTGTATTTGAAGACAGAATTTAACATGGGACCAGGATTTGATGTTTGATCTCATTCC
The DNA here is from genome assembly GCF_000517525.1 of Limulus polyphemus. Lineage (NCBI taxonomy): Eukaryota > Metazoa > Arthropoda > Merostomata > Xiphosura > Limulidae > Limulus > Limulus polyphemus. The sequence goes on from NW_013666095.1 coordinate 312,683, forward strand.
CCCCTATGTTTATATAGTTTATGTTATATATATAAGCAGGTGTTTTTTCCTGGCTTAGTAGTTACAACATCAGTCTTTAATTGTATTATTATTCTTATTGCAGTATAGTGCTATCTATTACCCAGTCTATTAAGAAGCTGATTTTTTAAAGTCTTCTTACATGACGTTACTAATGATTTTAAATTCAAGTTTAATGCACATGGAAATAAATTTATTTTTTCCAAATAAAATCTCAACTTAGTGTAAAACTGATCATTTTGAACATTAAAGATCAAATGTATGATTAATTCTATCATCAGCAGAAAATTATCTTATCATTTTAAACATTAGAAATAAAATTTGTTATTGTATAATCTTAAACTTGTTCTATAATTAATATTCCATTAGTGTTGAATTTCTGATGGCACAAACTGTGTCATATTTCATCAGAACACATGATGATGTAGCAGGTTTTCTCACTAAAACATGATTACACAGATTTAAGGTATGTACTCTGTACTACAGTCTTTTTCTTATTGACGATTAAGATAAAATACTTCACACCAAAGTATGACTTTTGAGTGACAAATATATGGCATATTTGTAGGTATGCGATGTATGGACTGTGGTTACAACTGTCATGAGAAGTGTATGGAATCGGTTCCCAAGAACTGTACGAAATACAAGTCTGTCAGCGATTCAGGAGCTGCATCTGTTTCTCTGTCCAAGGGTGGAAGTGCTGAGAATTCCTCAGTGGGATCCAGTGAGTTTGTTTCTTTTCCCTTTTGAAAATATCAAACACATTTAAGTAGAGAAATATTTGATTTTGTATATGCAATATGTATTACCAATTTCTCTTTTATTTAAAAAATTTTTACTTGGATGTTACATGTAACCTTAAGCAAAAAGAAGTGCTTTAATACTTTAATTAATGGTAGACATTTTTTGTTACATCACATAAATTAATAATACTTCATGAGAACTAACATCCATTTTAGCTTTACTTGACCTGTCAATGGTTCAGACGCTAACTAAATTACATTCCAACCCACACTTTGATTCTGAGAAAAAAACTAATATCTAGTAACTTTGAAATTTTCCAATTCAGCTAAATGTGAAAATGTTAGAATTCAGAAATAATACTTAGCAGTTGTTTTAGTTTGTTAGAAATGTTGACAAAACATTATGAAATTCATAATTAATTGCATTGGCCAGACTTATGAATTTCTTAATTCTGAGAACGTTAAATAAATATATTATGCTGGAAGATGAATATATAGAGGGTTGACTATGTTGTATTCAAATTATTTTGAATATACAAATGAAGTCACATGACAACTGTAGCGACTGTATAGTCATGGTGAAATGTAATGTATCAGAACTATATTTTGACATTATTGATATATCATAGGTAGTTTGACTACCACAGAAAATTAATTGCTTTTGGGAAGGGAATGTAACAGCCCTTACTAACACTTAAAGACATGTTCAGACAGGGATTTTGAATGTCCAGAACAGAGTTATCCCTTGTACTTAATGGCATAGTAAAACAAAGGAATATGGATCAACCATACATATATATAAGTAGGGAGAAATTTAAATAGTCTGGAAAGTGTCCATAAATGCCACTTTTATATAACTAAGTACGCTATTTAACATGACACTGACCTGTAAGTTGCATTAACTTTCTGTATATGCTCAGCTAAGATTTGAACCTTGGTTGAGCAATGGTTTGTTTGGAAACTTAGTAGAAATTGGCCAAATAACAAGTTAATAAACAACAGAAGTAAAATAAACCCTGCATTTGTGGTAATAAATTCATGGTACAAAAATTTTAAATTTTGATTTACGTTCAGAGTATACTCTTCTTCTGGAAATGAACACGCTGTTTTACCTAGAATGTTTAAGACAATCATCATAACATTTTTCATGCCAATTTGGTACATCCTTTTAAATTTTTACGTGCCTGACTTATTTTTAGAAGCATTTGGCACTAAGCATTTGTGAATTTTCTACCTGAAATAATGAACCTGAATATCAGATACTGTAATATTTTTATTTTCTAACAATTATTCAATAGTATATATAGTAATGATAATGTTTTTCTTGTATTCAAACTAATGTTGTTATGATATATTTAGAGAAAAAGATTGGTTAAAGTAAAATGTTTGAATTACTAATTTTGTTTCTTAACCTTTATAAAAGTAACAATTAATTCTATTATAAATTAGATGATTGACACCCACAAAAATATCTGTTTGTAGAGCTTATATTGATGAATATATCTTATTTTGTTCCCTTTTTCATTATGAACAAGTATATTTTTCCATGGCCTTCTAATGTCACTAGGAGTTTAGGAATTGGATGATGTGAGCTGAGTTTAAACATTTGGTTTTAAACTGAATGTTACTGTATATACAACTCTTGCCAGTAGAGTTTAAATCTCTACAGGGTTCTTTACTATAGTCAGATCTGACTTTGCCAGATCTCTCTCCCACACATTGTACTTTTCTCACTCTGTAACTTGTACCATATTTTTATTGGACTGTTCTATGTGTGTGATGTTCCATATTTCTAGTGTGGTTGTTGAATTTATGTTACAGTTTGTGGCTTATGTTCCCAGGTGTGACAACAGTACAAACCAGCAGTCAGTATTACAACCAGTTTTCATCTAATGTTGCTGAAAATAGAACCCATGAAGGCTATCTTTTTAAACGGGGAGCACTTTTGAAAGGTTGGAAACAGAGATGGTTTGTGCTCGATTCTATCAAACATCAAGTAAGTTTAATACATTATTGTAATACTTGAACTTTTTGCTGTAATATGAACAGTGCAAATGCCATGTTTATTCTCTGTTTGTTACATGATTATAACTGAAAATAAGAAACTAATATTTGTAAACATTATCATTTGTTTACTGTTGCATATATTACTATTACATGAATTTTATTTTAAAGTTTATAACATCTCTTTTGGCAGTTGTACATTCCTTTTTTTTATCTTGGTGTCGTGTTCTTAAAGATTATTCAGCTACTAGTTTATGATTGTATTTATCATTACTGTAAAAGTTATGTTTTAATGTAAGGTTTATCTTGTTTTTCCTGTATTTGGAATACTGTAATGGAATGATTTTCATATGATGTGAAGTTTATGATTTGTAAATGTTGCAATGAAGTCGTTTTAGTACACCAAGAGTTAAAATGTTTCTTGTTAAGAGTTATGAACTGATGTTTTACTAGAGTCCTATTTTTATTCTCATTTTGTGAAATTTTGCTATATTACAGCTACGTTACTATGATGTTATGGAAGAGCCCCATTGCAAAGGATTCATCGACATGGAAGATGTTGTTTCCGTAACATCAGCTGCTCCACCACAGGGGGTGACAAAGAAATGTGATGAGAAAGCATTCTTTGACGTATGTCTTAGTATTTGTGTTATTCAGACTTTACTTGTTACCATAGAACAGTGCTTTCCAAACTGTGTGCCGCGGAAGGGTCTCGGGTGTGATGTGGAATTTTTGCAATTATTAAGTAATTTTTACTTAGTAATGTAAATTTATTATTAATCTAATAAATTTTTAAAATTTCTAATTTGATTTATTTTCTCCTTGATACACAGTATAACAGTGAATTCTGCCTATCTTAGTCAGCGAGTGCTACTAGGCCTGGCTTACAGATTTATTTACATGTGCTGCAAAAACGTTTGGACATTAAAAGTGTGCCACGAGCTGAAAAAGTTTGGGAAGCACTGATTTTCATATATCTCTGAGATATAATTAAAAATGAATCACCATAAAAGTTATTGTGTAATGTGATCATTTGTATTTTTAAATCAGTTTGTTTTTTTTACAGTTCCTTAATGCATGTTCCTCATGTTGGTGTCCCCAGGAATAAATAATTATGATCTAAAGTGTATTAGAAAAGAAAAATCTTCCTGTATCAGAAAAACTGTATACAGTCAAAAGAACATTAAGTGTGTGTTAAAGTACAGATAGCTCTTTATTTTCAACCTCATATTTCATTAAATATATTCTTCCTGAAAATCTATCCTCAATTTTGCCAGAACAATGGATATGGAGAGGTAAAGTATTGTAAGGCTCTTTCTTTTCACTAATTATTTTTATGCAGAAATATAAACATGAGCTATTAATAGTTGAAGTACAATAACTTAAATAAACATTCATTAATAACATATTGGGCACAGGTTGACCCTGTGATAGAGCTCCTGATTTTTGGATGGATGAGCAGGGTTCAAATGCATATGATACCTGCTCAAAAAAAATAAAAAAATCCATGCTCTTTAAGCTTTCAACTACTCTGATTAGGTACTTTTAGCTGGTAAACTGGAGCAAATAAAGACCAAATATTCTCAGTGTCTTTCCATAGGCATCATCAATTGTACAGAACAGCTGAAAATATATGAATATTTATTAGTGGTTTGTATATTTTTGTTTAATACGTTGAAATAGTGTACTTCAGTTATCATAACCTTCAAAATACCAAAAAAGTACAAAAGATGAGAATAATCTTTTAAATTCCAAAGAAAATGTCTAAGTTACTAAAATTTGTGCAGAATTACATTCTGTATTACTATGGAATATAACCAAATATGAACTGTAAAAAACAATATGTATTAATCTTTGTTATATAATCATCAAAGTAATTAAAGTGGGTGTTTTATTTCAAGTTCTTCTCAATCTCTACAGCAAACAGTGAGTTTTGCAGTACTTGAATTGGCTTATCAATTATGTTGTTTGGGGAATTAATCCTGAGCTTTTTTTTTTAAACTTTTACCTTTTAATTAATTTATTTTAACTTATCTTTTAATTATATCTGACAAATATTTGTTTATTTTACTAAACTGTGTAACTTATATTATGATTGGCCAAAAAATGAATTAAAAAATGTTATTTACATGTTGTATATTAAAAAAAAAAATTCTCATTACATTTGAGAACAGATAATGTAAAGTTTTCAGGTTTGAATATTTTGTTTTACAATATATTTATATAGAAGTATTGGAGAATTATTGAAATGTATGTTTTAATAATAATTTGGTGCACTGTAATAAAATCTGATAATCTAATATTAATTAATCAATATTTGCTCTTTAAATCATAATTGTTATCGTTATGTTTTCGGTAGAACTTGATAAAATCAGAGCATTTCTCCAGTGCTCCAATAATAAATATAGAATATCTTCCAAATACAGTAAAAGTATTATTTTTTTACTTTACTGTAATACTGTTTTTGTATATAATATTGTACAAATTTTATAAAGTAAAATTAACTAGTTCACCCTTGTATTAAAATGTTAATTTTTTGTGTAATTAATTCTGTCATGAACCTTATACAGTTTTACACTGACTAGATTGTTTATTCATTATGAATTTGGTGAAGGAAAATCATAACTTTTTTTTTTTCCAGTTGAGGACTGTAAGGAGAATATACAATTTCATGGCAGCTGATGGTCCAGCAGCCCAAGAATGGATAGAGAAGATACAGGCCTGTCTGCAGTAAAAAAAAATAAACCACTCATGCAAGCTTTGTGCAGCTTTCAAGGGGAATGTAACTGGTGCAACCATTAAAAGTAGAAAAGTGAGCTCAAGAAAATGCAATTCAAGTATATAATTTAATGCAGCATGATGTACTGTTTTTATCTTACAAAAAGAACTAGTTCTAATGCTGTAATTACCACTTGAGGAAAGGGTAATTAACATCAGGGCAATATTTTTACCATTACTGCTGTACCATTGGTGGCAGGAAACTGAGAGAGTGGAACTCTTCACAAGACTTGTTTGGCTGCAGGAAACTTCCTTGTGAAAAATATAATAAAATAAAGTTTTTGTGGCCCCCAGTATTTTGAACAAGCCAGAGGAGTACCACAGGAAATTTTGATTGAAAATTTTAAAGTGATAGAAAGTTTTTTTTTGATACTCTTGATTCAAAAGAAAGCTTCAAAAGCTTTATATGTTGAAACAGATATAACACCTAAATAGTTTGACAAGCCACGAGAAGAAGATTATCTTCATTTTTTCTATAAGACGAGTTAGACTACAATACATTGTGATACTACGTTATTGGGTGAAATCTCTGTCACTTGGACCTATTTTGTCTTACTCTTATGTGATTGTTTATATTCTGGTGTTGTTAAAAGTACTATTATTTTGAAGACAGTTTTAAACTAATTTTAGAATACATCTCACATAATGTGTCTCTGGTTGTAACTTAGGATGTATCAGCAAAATACCTGTTTCATTATTGTTGGTAGATGATATTACTGCTTATTTGAACTGTTACTGTTCCAGCACATAAGGTGATGATGAAAATGTTCCTGAATGATGTTTTTTCTTCCTTATGTTATTAGGTACCTTTTGCCTGCCAAGCAGGATATTGTTTTCATCAAGGTGTAGGTATTTTAGATGTCTGAGGTACATTAATGTACCATATTAGTAATGATGGTAAGTTAACATATGAATACATATCCTTACCATTTTGTGTAATGATAGAAAGAATGTAAATGTGATGTGAACAAAAAGTTATTTCCTATTATTTTTTGAAGCAGTAACTGCATTGTTTACACTCAAAGTCAGGAATTTTTAAATGTTCTTGCCTGAAGTGAAATCACTTTCATTGCATCTGTAAGAAGAGATAGACTACAATACATTGTGATATTACATTGTTGGTTGGAATTCCTGTCACTTGGACCAATTTTTTCATACTCTTATATCATTGTGTTTTGGTTTTGTTAAAAAAATACTCTTATTTTGAAGACAATTTTAATCTAATGTTGTAAAACAATTCACATAAACTTGATTTTGGAAGTTTAGAAAGTAAACTTCTTAATGTCTTCCTTTTCTGTTTTTTAATGTGTGGACAGGTTAAATCAAGTGATGTGACCTTGCAAAACATCAGTGAAACTTTAAATATTTGTGATAATATATTTTCAATAGTAGTGCCTTCATTTATGTTTTCATTAAACTAGTTCTGTAAAATAGAATCGTATTTGTTCCTCCATCATGTAGATTTTACACTTTTTACTTGTATACGGTAAGATGATGACCTAATTTTTCTAATTCAATTGTGAATCAATAACTCCATCTTGTGTTGTTCGTAAGACATGTTCATACTACAGCTTTATTTTAATTTTTAATAATACATATGTCATAGATCTTTGAAAACTTAAAAAGTTATTAATGAAATGAATGCAACTTAAATGGTTATTTCTATTTGTTGTTACAAGTTTTTTTAGAAGACAACAGAATGTTTAAGAGATCCCTAGTAATATTTTTGTTGCTCAATTTATTCAAAAAAATATTCTTTTTCATTTTACATGAAAGCTACACTTTATACATCATTTGTACGAACATGTAAATCATAGTTCATTGTTTCTCCAAATTGGTTTGAAAGATGCTAAAAACATATAAGAAGCAGAATCCTGTTAACTGAATGAATGTATTCACTACAGTTAGAATATGTAGTAAGTGCTGTAGTGATAAGAAAAAAGGAAAGTAGTGTTATAGTATGCACTACGAATGTGCAAGACCTTGAATGAAAAATTGGTAAGTGCATGGGAACTGCACCACTATATATAGTTGTTTCTATTTGAGATGCAAATATAAGAAATTGTTGAATATATTATATAATCAAATCATGATGGTATATATGAAAGAAATCTAGTGTTTTGCTAAAGGTTACTTTAAATTAGTTAAGACTGTAAAAGGCTTAGCTTTTGGTTCATGCAGGCAGATGGTGCTTGTCTCTCATAACTTATTGCACAATAAAATGTGTGTATATTTATCACACATTATGTATATACATTACCTATATTTCAACCTATTGCCATAATGCTGTACCATATAATTATTAAGTAAGAAGTTTGATAGAAATATGTGTTAATACAAGAATTAAAAAATCAGTTCATTGTTGGCAGAAGATCAACTCTAATGGAGTAAAATTTCTACCACAACTGAAATATTTAGTCTTGAGCCTATAACTTTATCACCTTATGTTATTATATATTTATAATTATACAATAAAGGTATTCAAAAATGCTCAAGGACTGTATATCAGAAGTTTTAATGTTTCTTTTTTTGTTCCTGAGATCTGTGAAGTAGCACATGGCTGTAAATATTCTACTTTGTACTTCCTGCAAGTTAAGCAATCATCTATTATCTCGTAATTATGTCAGGCTCAGATCCTTTTTTAAAACATTGTAATTTCCTGAGCTATATAAGTTTTACATATAAATACACATATGTTTGTATAAATACATATAGTCAGTGGCGGGCCTACATTTTTGAGGCCCTGAAGCTTTAACGGTTATGGGGACCCCTTTGCAACCAACAACGAGGTATGGGTAACCACTGTTATCTTCTTCAATGGGGTTGTTCTATGACAGATCACCAGAAATTTTATAAAATTTAACCATGACATCTCAGATTTTGATTAAAATTACAGTATTGGATTATCTCGCATGTCAAAATCACTGGTGTGAATAAAAATTTCCTGTACCTTATAGTTTTCGAGTTATGGGGGATGAAAATTAGGGAAATGTTATATACGTGCATGATGCATCATAGAATGATGAAATAAAACAGAGAAAAGACCACAGTCAATATAATATTTTATTTTAGACACCTATGAGAATACATACTACATGGAGAACATTTTACAATATACTCTTTTTTTTTCTGTGTTTTCTAGCAACATATTCATGTACAGTTTTGTCATATGAGAGCTTCCTTGCAATGTCATTTTCTAGAGACAATATGCATAAAAAATTTAAGCAGGGTAGACCAAAATTTGTTCTTTATAAAGGATAGCTTTGAAAAATTCCTTTCTGCTTCACAGCTCGTGATAGGCATTGTCAAATACAGCTTAAAAGCAGTAGTAATATTGGGAACACATCAATTAGACGTTGCTCACAAATAAACTGAAGAACTTCTGTGCATTGCATTTTAGATGGCGTGCTTTCTTCTGTGTTCTGGGATTTCCTAAGGTGCAAATATTCTTTGAACTGATAATACTCGTTTACTAACTCGTGGTCAATATCATCTTTGTAATACAATATTACAAGTTTAATACTGTCCTCATCAATTTCAGAATTGTTCACCAATTCTGAGAAAAACTTGAACCTTTTCGCAATCTGCTCATCTGGGTCAATCCTCTTATGTAACTGGATTATCAAGCAGTCATAATGTTGATTTAGAACCTCTATCCTAAATTTGTCAGCTCCTCTCAAAGAAGCAATACCACTTGTTCCATCTGAATTTTTTTTTTGTTACAATGTGTTTGGAAGCATCAGAATAACTTGAGGTGATATCTTCACATAAACTTTTTGCTTCTGATTCATAGTGTGCAATCCTGTTGGCTGAATTTTTTCTGAGTTCTTCAAAAAACGAAAGTAAAGATGATAGCAGAACATAACCTTCAAATACATCAAAACCAGGGCTTTGTAGTTTCTTACTTGTTTTGTTGAAATGCTCAAGCACTTCTTCCCAAATGACTGTTAAAATAGCATATTCCAGCTGTAACAACTTGTGGTATAAATTTTTTGCATCTCATTTACATTCAGGACTCTGGTCTGAGTCTTCAAAAATATGGGTGAGAATTTGTAAAATACCTGTATATCCATTTTTGATTGCCCGGACTGCTTCATAGTGTGTAGACCATCTAGTTACACTTTAGCTCTTTAGAGAAAAATCTAGATTGCCCTGTGTCTTTAAAATCCCCCATCTTTGTGGAGATCCAGAAAAGAAAACATACAGCTGCTGCAAAATACCAAAATAGTCAACAACTTCAGGTACAGTAGACACTGCCTTTTCTCCAACAAAGTTAAGTGAATGGGCTGCACCTGGTACATAGTCTGTGTACCTGTTAACATTTTTAAAGACAGCTTGCAGTTCTTTCTCCGAGCCCTTCATGTTAAATGCATTATCGTATGACTGACTACGGATATTTTCAAGTGAAAGCTTATGTTCACATAGGACTTGTTGTATTTTGTTGAACAAGGTCGTGGATGAATGGTTTTCTATCGGTAAAAATCTCTCGCAGGGTTTTCCATTATAACAGTATCGAATCACAATTACCAGCTGGTCAATATGTGTCAGGTCAGGCGTAGAGTCAACAATAATAGAGTAGTATTTGGTGTTTAGGTTGTCGATTTGATTCACAATATCATCCTGCACATGTTTTCCCATGATTTCTATCAATTCTTCATACACGGTTTTGGATAGGTAAGTAGCATTTACTTTTTCATTTTTACATTTCTCGAGATGTTCATGTAAAAATGGGTCAAACTCTGCAATAAGTTCAGTTGCCCCCATGAAGTTCCATTATTTAGTGAGCCCCTCTTCTCCTCATGACCTCTAAATGCCAAACCTTCTTCACTTAAAAACTTTATAACAGCTACAACTCTTTTCAGCACTTCAAAATAGTACTGTATGGTCTTTCTCATCTGTTCTTCAAGATGCTGATCCACAGTATTTTTATTTGACTTTCTTGTTATTAAACACAACATCACCCTCTTATGTTCCATGCTGTCTTCATGATTCTCCAGAGTTCTGAGTACATTCATCCAGTCAGAAAATCCACCTGTTGTAAGTGATGTTTGGCATTTAGAAAAGAGTTTTCAAACAAAACAGTATATAGAGCCTTTGCTCTTTGAGTAAACTAACCAGGATCTCATTACAGTCTGGCCATTTTTCAATCTTTTTTCAAAATATTTGTTTGAGAAACTTCTGTTTTGATCCTTGTAAATCTTCCTTGATTTGGTATATACATCATCTGTTTTTTATTTTGAAAAAACCCGATGTCTTGCATTAAACAATTCTGTATGAAATTATTATCAACTGTTATGGGCCAGTTTGTGAGGTCACTGTATTCTTCGAAATCACTGAATTTGCTTCATGCTTGTTCCGCGGTACTTTCATGTTGACCACTGTGATCGTCATCTGTATCAAAAGCATCAACATTGAGTTGAATATTACTAGAAAAAGCTCCCACGGTTGTGCACTATCGTTGGCTTCACTGGTATTTGCTTGGCTTGTTTCAACTGTATGTGTTGACAAACTTGACATTGAAAAATACTTTGATAGTTTTTGACATTTAGAAATTTCATCAGATCGCTTTTCCTTGAGTTTGCATTTTTGGTATCCACTTAAGTACTTTCTTGGACTCATTGTTATTCCTCTTGGGTCTTGTGCTAAAAAGGGAAAAAAATTACATTAGCCACAGCAGAACAGCCACCTTACCATGACACTCCATCTTTACAAACTATTATTTTGTATTGAATTAGGTCCTGCCTAACTCTAACCTGCCTACTGTACCATACTGCTGTTAAACTAGAGTGCCACATGGCTAATGCCCACTCCTCCTCTCACAGTCTCTTTGATTACTGCTTCTCAAATCTTCAACTCTGTTTTCCTTCGCTTTGTGCTCTTCCTTTTCAATCAATTTACTTTTTTATTATTATCTGTTTGCTATATACTTAACATTAAGGAAGAAAAAAACGAAATTAATACAAAACACTACACTCATCTAATTCAATAGGAACATAATTCTTAAGTCCTGATTCTACCTGGGATATTACCAGGACACCCAGCTATAGTACAGTAGCTATTCACCCCTAAACTTCCCTATTCTATGTAGTAACAGTCCCGCCACTACAGTAGACCTAAAATTTTTAAGCATATGGACTAAAGTCACTTCTGGGGCCCCTTCGGGATTAGGGGCCCTGAAGCTTAAGCTTCATTAGTTTAATAGTAGATCTGCCCCTGCATATAGTTAGGGTTTAAGGATTTTCTTTCATTGTAGGTTAGTTTTTCAGAACACATGTAAAATTGCATGTATATTGTGACACCATGCTTGTATAAGAATCTCTCAAGCTAAGTCTGGCTGGCTCATGTACAACTGTTTTCAGTGTATCGTGCTTCCAATATATATGTTAATTAATACTTGGAGAAGAAATGTGTTTTGGGCTTTACCATGTGTTTTTTTAGATAGCTCTTTAGTGATCTTACCATGAATGCATATTTTTCAATTTAGAGTTATCAGACTGATAGAATTTTCACCTTAGTAATTAAGAACAATGTCTGTGAAAAACACCTGTATTAGAGAATATTTTGGAACTTCTACACTGGTTTCATAATTTTTGTACAAGAAATAGTAGTACGTATAATCTATTATGTATAATCAGCTAAAATTTTAGCTTGATTGCATTTGTTTTCTTGTTGTTTTTTTACATTTTTCTATTAAAATTTTAAACTAAAAGATTTAGAGGTAAGGTTTTATCTTTCATTGCAAATCAAAGTTGAGAAGTATTTTGTACATAGTGTTAACTCTTCAAAAAGCTTTTTGTTCAAAGCAAGTTAGCATTATAATTAGAAGTGATTAGAATTATTTTTCTACATTCATACGAAAACTGAAATAATTACTTGTAAAGTATGTGTTTGGGTGTATTAACTATGTTGAATTATTTTTTTCTCCTTCATGATTATCATTATTCCTCTGGAATACTAGTCAATCTATGGACTGCTTTATTTTCATCTGTTGTTCCAAAAACTTCAGTAGTTTTATTTGCAAGTAATATAAGTCATGCCTCTTTTAATGAAAATAAAAAAAAAAAGCTTTAAGCATGGGTTGCATTCCAGCATTTTATTTGGATTACAAGATTTCACTATTTGATTGATTGTAAGTAGTCTTTGTATCCCTTTAGCTAGGGTATTTATAATTTTTTTTTCATAATTTAGGCTTTAAATTTTACCATTTTAACACATTCTAAGATTAAAAACGTAATTCTTGTGTTTTATAAATATTATTTTATTATTGCACACTTCACAACATTAAATTGAACCATACATAAGTATGTGACTGTATTCCAACAAAGAGGTACTCAGAGAGTTAGAATATAAGGCTGACAGTGTGATCCTTCAGAAATTTATGATAAAATTGTAACACTTGATTTTATGAAGTACAATATGTTGACTTCTTGATACTGGAAGAAATTAAAACTTCTGGCCAGGTCTTTACATTCAATGGGAACTTCCCATCCTATTGCTAACAAAGCCAATGAGGATGATTATTCCTGGCTGGTTGTATTGGAAAGATAAGTTTTAAGCCTTTGCAAAAGATGAAAAGACCAATCACAAGATGCTGAAGTCATGGGTACAGTTAAAAACAGTTTGAAAAGCATTACAATCATTGGAAACAAATCTTAAGTTATTGATCCTTGAACATATTCAAATTGCAATCAAAACTGCACCTAGAAGTGAGTACCTTCATCATATTTAACCATGCTGTAAAATATATTGCATTTACTCACTAGTCCATCTTCACATAGATTGTAAACATTACAGATAGACTTATTTTAGTTAATACAATGTTTGTATGTATACCTATTTTCGATTTTGTGGGTAACACAAAAAATTTTTCTGAAAAGAATTGTGATTTTGCAAAAGGATTGTACATTTTCAAACTTTATTGTCATCTTTTAATGTTGAAGGAATTTTATGACAATGCAGAATTTTGTGGGCCAGAATGATGATTTTTTTGTATAAATATTTGAGGCACACTCCCAATTCTAAATGAAAAAGCTTTCATCCAGAAGAGAATTGACTACTTCAATAGTTGATTTTACTGCCAATTTTTCGGTCACAAAGTGGATTACTGGAGTAGTTTTGAAAGCAGACTACATTAAGCAAGCATACTTAGAAGTAATGTAAATATAACCTCAAGTTTTGTTGTGCACATTAAAATTGGATTTGCTTTCCCTCATTTAGTGAATATCTTTGTGATATTTTTTATATTGTTTGAGCGACAGCTTCAGAATTGTCTAATAATACTTTAACTGCTTCAATACAACAACCCTCCATGTGTCAAGTGGATTAAAAGTTTTGGCACCACCAAAAAAGCCTCTTACAAATAATTTATCAAAAAATAGCTGGCTGATCTATCTGTAATTTTGTGTATAAAATTAAGCTGAACTAAAGCCTGTTACAAAGTAGCAATAGTAAAGCATGAACTGAAAATGCACAGATTATTAGTATATAAGTGTAACATTGAATGTATGTAACCAAAAGATTTTTCATGTAAAATTTGTTTGTTCTTAAGTTCAAAGCTATACAACTGGCTATCTGTGCTGTGTCCACTACAGGTATTGAAGCCAAGTTCTAATCATTATAAGCCCTCTGACTTACAGCTGAGCCTCTGGGGGGCATTTCCTATATAATACAAGTTGCATCATCACTCTATGACCCCCTTATATTAGCAACACCTTCGTAGCACTGTGCTGCAAATGCAAATGATGGAAAAGTATGTTTTATGAGTAACCCAAGATTCTTCATATGTTTGTCAATCCTGTAAAACTGTACAAACAACTTTGGCAATATAAAGGAGAATTAAAGTTACTTGCTCGTATTATGATACATCTTGAGTTTCATCAAAATAAGTGGGACACTTTAAAAACTTTGCTTGCATTATTATTTGTAATTTGCTTCCCCTATTTAAGAAATTGATTTTGACCCATTCCATGTATGTAAATGAACATATTTTTCTTATTTTTATACAGTCTATTGATAAGTGTATTATCACCTGACATAAACTCTAATAAGTTTTAGATTACACCATTTTTTTAAGAGTCTGATTCTTCATGTCCTAAAGCATTATACTGTGTCATGCATGATGCATTAACTTTCACGTATACACTTTTGTCATGTACCGATGATTATTGGTAACTTTTGTAAAATATTAGCAAACCAAATTTGCAGCAACTCACCCACTTGTGATTGTGTTATATTTTGAAAAGCGATCTCTGCTTTTTTGTGCGCTATGAGGTCAACACTTATTGAATGTTTTACACCATTCAACCTCTGATTAAATCCTGTACTTAAAAATGCATCTTCAGTTTAATCAACACCTAAGTTAGCCAACATGAAGGAAACATTAATGCTTTTTTTATTATTGACTGTATTTAGCCCTCCCAGTGGCACAGTGGTATGTTTGCAGACTTACAACACAAAAGAGTATCAATTTTAAAGACTAAAATATAAACATTTTATTTTCATTAATATCTCAAGTCAGAACTGATCTATCAGCTTTCTGTGTATTTCTTACATTACTGTTGTTAACTAAAGCTACTTAAGTTTTCCAGTTTTTACCACTAACACCTGCATCACAGAAAATTGGCAGTCAAAATCAATATATGGAAAGGTCTAGAAAAGTGGCAAAATGTTTGTTAGTGGTACTGCACAGTAATAGTTTATACAGCTTTACAGTTTCAATACATTGTTTCTTGTTTAATAATAACTTTTACTTGTTTACTAACAAGTTAAAGAGTGGTCATTTCTTTAGATCATAAAAACTCTATCTGGAGAAAGTAGTATGTTTTCACTAGATAAGTATGGTTAAGATGCAATTAGATGTACATGTAGCAGATACTTTGTTTATAAATTAAATACATACAGGATCAAATATTTGTTTGAATTCAACCTTCTTAAAGTATTATTTTTTACACTATTTACTAACTTTTGATGGAATGGTAACTGTGCAGTATATGTACTTTTATATGCACCAATCTCTGGATTTACACACATTGATATAAAACTAATTTTTTTACCTGTTTTACTCTGTATGAAAGGTTTTTATTATTTTAATTTTCTTTATTTCATGACAGCTGAGAAATGAGCCATTCTTTAAAAGTGTGTACGTACTTAGTGGGTAAAGGTGATAAAACTAGTTACTTTTTAAGGATTAACAGACTTTAATTGCCACAAGACAAAATATATGTATATATATATATATATATATATATATATACTAATTATTTATATATCTATTTTACTAATATTGTGTAGTTACTAATAACTTAAAGTACGTAGAACAATATTTATTTACTTTCTTACTTT
>NW_013666095.1:329566-334694 GCF_000517525.1 Limulus polyphemus
ATTGCCACAAGACAAATATATGTATATATATATATATATATATAATTACAAATTTATATTCTTAAGATCATTTTTCAATATTTGTGAAGTTTCAAATATACTTAAAGGCTGAACAAAATATTTTATTTCCTTCACTTTTCTCATAGTAGAGATTTAGTTTTATTTTCTTAATTACAGAGCCAAATTATTTTTGCAGGAGTGAAGCTGTTTACAAACATGTTATAATATTTCAGTAATTCTGGATCATCTTGGGTTTATTGGTATAGGTTCTCAGCACCAAATGTATATAACATTGGCAGTTTTTCTCCAATACTTGTGTATAGGATTATAATAATCTAAAAGAGCTTTCTTTCTTATTCTAAGTATATAGTAGCTTAAATGAGATGGTTAATTATGAATCGTACAGACATCTGTATCAATTGGTTACAATAAATGACAGAAAAGTATATTCTTTAATGTATGGAATACTTAAAACATTCTACTGAAGCCTATGGGTATTGAGAAACATTTCTGATAACGATTTTCTTGCTGCTTGTTTTGTTTAGTATTTTAAACAAATGTAAGACATATTAAAAAAATACTAAACCAGAGAAAAATTTCCACCTCTAGGTACCTTGATTTTGCTACAAGTTAGAGATCTGCATTGATATTTCATGCAACAACATTGAAAGTAGTTGTTAAATGAACTATGAAACATTGGTCATAGGACAGATAAAGTATCTAGAAATGGTGATCCAAAGTAGATGTATTTCAGTTATTATAATGAGGAGAAAAAAACAAGTTTTCTGAGATATGAAACTTACTGTTCAATGTCACTTTGTTCGTTGTTACTATTGGAGTGTGGAAAGTGTCATTGTATAAATATAAGTGACTTGTTTTGTGTAAATAAAAATAAATATTGTTTTTTGTGTACAATATGTATGATTATAATCATTTGTAACTTGAAATTATTTTTTTCTTGATTTGGTTTTGACATATTCATCTAAAGATGAAACCTATACTTCCATGTAATTTCAAAGTAAATTTGTGGACTATTTAGTACAATACTTTTATACAGTAAGGTTATACATATTCAGTTCATGTGTGAAATATTTATATGATTTATTTTTTACTCAGCTGAATAAACTAAGAACTAAAATACAAAGGGTTAAATATGTTATATTAAAATGATTTTGATTATGCAAATCAACAAGTCATACAACAACCACAGCCAATATAAAAATGCAGGTGATCCACATGTATTCATAGGTAGTGTGATGTCATTGAAACTGACAAAGTTTGGGGGTATGTAATAGCCTTTTTGCAAAGTGTTCAGATTGGGGATTTAGAATTTCAAAGACTGGGATATTCTTTCTACTTAATGAAATAGGAAAACAAAGAAATATATATGAACTTTGGGCACCAGGACCATAAAAAAAAAAAGAGACCTACAACACTTGTACCCCAGATGCAAAAACCTTCTCGTTCAGTGCTGCCCTCTATATGCCAAACATTTTTCGCAGGCCACAAGCCTTGAACTCCCACATACCCAATAATCAACATGGTTCAACTGCGTCTCGCCTGTAAATCATCATGTGACAACCCTCCACCAATATGAGTGCGACACACCTACCGGACGCATGTGACTCTTTATTTGATTTTACCCATCTATCACTTCTTGTTAGGCAGTGATTGAGTGCAGATGTTATTCGATTGTGCTCTTTTCATGTGGTCATTTCATTTTCTTTTTACGAAGTAGTGATTTATTCCTTTGCTACAGTTAGTTTTTCTGTAGTAGTTTGCTGCGAAAACTTATCTTTGTTTATTGTTCTTTTTTTTTTTCAATTTCGACTTCTTCATGGTTTCAGTTGAATTCTGAAGTTTGTGTTTTACAATTATTTTTTAATTGTGTTTTTTATTATTACCACTACTTCGAGTGCAATTCCTAGCTTCTGCTATGGGGGTCTCGACTGAGGATTTTTCGAATCGGCTATCATTCATTGGGAGATTGATCGTTATAGAAGGCGTCCCTTTCTATCGACAAGAATCGGGTTCCTCCTGCATGGTCTGAACCTGTTCATGATGGGGAGGATTTTGACAGTATCTTTTTTACTCCTCCTAACTGTGCCATGTCCTCCCATGCATCTCCTATGAGATTTACTAGGTGTAACTCTGCTGTTTTGGATATACTTTTTCAGGTGTGTTCCATTTTCACATGATACTGTTCCATCATTAGAGTTCCTTCTTTTCCCTCTTTTCCTTGACATCAGGGTTCATGCTGAGCATTTCATTTCTCATTTGAGTAGACGTGTCACAGTACGTCGTCCAGACTTCTGATCTTTATACTCTGGCTTATTAGCCAGCTGATCAACCCTTTTTCGACTTCCAGCAGTTGGAGTCACTTTTGCCACAGCCATTTTTCCCACCTTTGTCTTATCTTACATTTCTCCAGCAGTTCTTGTCCAACATACACCTCCTTTCTGAGGTACTCCAACGATTTTCTGGTTTTTTTTGGGGGGGATACACTTTTCCTCCTTCTTGGCACTATTGCCTTCTTGAGACCTACCCCTTCACACGTGGTTTGGTTGCTGTTGGAATCATATTGGGAAGGATGCTGTCTTTTCACAGGTACATCTACCTTCCCCTTCTCTTCACGACTTCTGAATGGCCCTCTTTCTCCGTTGGTTTGTTTTCGGAGATTTTTCAGTCTTTGGAATCCTGTGAGCCCACATTCGACCTTTTAGTTTTGGGTTACTCATTTTTGTCATTCTGATACCATGACCTCTCCCATAACCGTTTCTCGTCCTCCAACCTCCCCTCCTTTACCAGTTCCTATCACCAAGTGTTCGAAATTTCACCGTGTGTCTCGAGATGAAGTTCATTGTCACCAGCAATTCCAGTACCTTTCAGGTGAGTTCTGGTCTTATGGGGGCATGTTTGACTGATTTTGTTCCCCTGTGGTGGTTATTCACTAACAATTCTTGTCAGAAGGATATTTCATCCTTTTCCTTTCTCCTCCACCTTTGTCTCCTGTACCGATTTCCTTCCTCTTAACTCGGGATCCAGCTACCTGTCGAGGTCTATCTAAGGTTGTGCTGATCCTTCTATTACAGAGAGCTATCAGAGTCTGTCAGCCAACCTTCTCCAGGTTTTTGCCCTGTGATCCATCTGTCCTGCCTCAACAAATTCTTGGTTCTTCCCCATTTCCCATGGATTCCTTTATCACACTCGAGGTTTTTTTCCTCCAGGGCTATGGATAACCAAGGTAGATATCTCAAATGCCTATCTCCATATTCATATTTCTCATCAGTCCTTTTGTTTGTACACTACAGGGTTCTATATCAGTTTTGCACCTGGTCTTTTGGGCTTGCTTAAGCATTGTATGTATTTTATTGGGTGGTCAAGATTTTTCCAAACTTCTGCATGCTCTAGGGTTGTGTTTACACCACTATGTGGATGAATGGCTCCTGTTAGCTCATTTTGAACTGGAGTCTTCTCACCACACACATCTGCTGCTGACAGTAGCAGCTTGTGTTGGTTGGATTCTACACTTGATGAAGTTGCTTTTTGCCTACCCACTACCTTATTCACTTGGATGTATTTTCCAACACCCCCTCATTCAGGGCCATTCTTCTCCATTTGCTGGTGCTTTCAGTTCTTCAAGCATTTACTGCTTCTTCAATTTCTTCTGTCACTTTTGAGGAATTGGACTTCCATGAAAGCCCTTATTCCTTTGGGTTGGGTACATATGTATTCTCTAAGAGGTCTCTGCATGGCCCATGGAATCTTGCTTGGGACTCATTGGACTCCCAAATTACCCTTCCTCCTTCCCTTACTGCATTGATGGTTGAACAAGGACAGCACAACAAAGGAATTACCACCTCCTCCAGATTTACATCAAATCAAAGATGCTTTTCTCCAAGGTTGTGGAGTACTGGTCCATCAGCAAGAAGCTTCTAGGCAATGGTTTCACATCATAATGTCTTGCCATTTCAACATTTTGGAGTTTATTGTGGTACGACATGCTTTGGTTCATTTTCTTACACTCTTACAGTACCAACACATCTGACAATTCCACCATTGTGGGCTATTTCAATCACTATGAGGGCACCCGTTACTGTTCCCTTTGTGGTTGAACATTGGATCTCTTTTATTGAGCCTGTATGCTGCAGATAAATTTCCTTGTGTGTGTCATGTTTCAAGAGCTTTTCACCTTGTGGGAGATTTTTTTTCAAGACCAGGACCAGATTTATCACACGGAATGGTTTCTTGACCTTCAGGTTTTCAGGTGGCTATGCAATCATTGGGGTACTCTTCATTTGGATGCTTTTGCCACTTTACTCCAACACCAAGTTACCTCTTTTTTTGGCCTTCATTTCATCATCCTCAGATCCTGGCAGTGGATTTTCTCAGTCAGAACTGGACCAGCTAATTCGATTGGCCTATTCCACCCTGTCTTTTTCTCCCCGAATTCTGTTCCAGGTGTTTTTGCTTAAGATTGGGCCACTTCCCTTTTTCCTGGAGTCTCAACTCCATCATTCATTGGAGGAAACTTCCGGAAGGCATGTGGTCTATTCCTCATACATTCATCTCCCACTATCTTCATTGGGTAGTTGTTACCACCTTCTGCCTGTTGCCATCCTTCAAACTTCGTCATGGCTGTGACTGGGTAAGTTATCTTTTCTATATATATTTTCCCTCCAGGGTCATGTTCCATTTAGTAATCGGATCCCAATCAGTGGCAAGTGTTGCTTGTCCAAATATGCTTCCCATATCTCAAATCTACACTGTATGGCCAAGATGATATAATAAAACACAATATACTCATGGCCAATACTGTACACTATTGAGATAGGGTGTTCCACAAGATTGCTAGTAGGTTTTCCTCATGATATATTTGCTTCATTAATATGCCATTTCAGACAATACTACATGGACTTACATGGGTAAAGCAGAAGGGGATAACTGCCCGTCCCTTTGATTGAATAAATCAGTGGTGGTCTACTTTTCAATACAGGGTTTTTGTGGTCACCTGTTGCACTGTCTTCAGTGTTGACATTCCTCCAACTCTCCACCACACTTGTTCTTCTAGTGGAGTCTGTCAGAATTAAATATATATATATATATATATATATATATACTAACTTTC
>NW_013666095.1:335694-339089 GCF_000517525.1 Limulus polyphemus
AGGTGTATATATATATATATCCAGAACTAGTTAACGTGTAAACAATAAATTCTTGAACACTATAGATATTAAGGACATATCATAAATACTATATATGTAGTTCTCTCCTTGTCAAATGTCCACTTAGGCCTATTCAATTACTTTAGAATTTCAGTTGACAAGCCGAACTAACTTCTCTAGTATTCTCTGTGATTCGGTTACAATTGTGGCACAGGTTACCATAATCGTTTGGTCTTCTTTTTTTTTGAAGATCCTCTGTTCCTTTTGTCAAAGTGCACTCAGGCCGAGTCAATTAATTAGAACCATGCTTTGACCAAATAAAATTATTTTTCTTATCTTCTTTTTTATTGTTAGTTTAACTCTAACATATTAAACGTTAGGCCTATCACTTCTACGGTAGTTAACTTCACACCAACTTTATTCTCTTTTGCTGTTATCTGCCTGCTGCTTCCTGCTCGTCTCACACTACTTTTATCTTTATTACCTAATCTTCTGTCCACCCTCTATAATTTCAATGTCAGTATATTGCACATGATGTTCGATATTCTCAACATCAATGAATTATTAACAAAACTTACTACAATCATTTGCTTTTAACTATTATAACAAAAACTAAACAATAATAAAACATTCACTCACAAAACTAATCAATAATATTTGAACTAAACAGTATTTTATATCATGACAGTTTGTTTGTTATGGATTTCGCAAAGCTACACAAGGGCTATCTGCAATAGCCGTCCCTAATTTAGTAGTGTAAGACTAGAGGGAAGGCAGCTAGTCATCACCACCCACTGCCAACTTTTGGGCTACTCTTTTACCAACGAATAGTGGGATTGACCGTCACATTAGAACATCCCCACAGCTGAAAGGGCGAGCATGTTTGGTGTGATGGGGATTCGAACCCATGACCTGCGGATTGCGAGTCAAGTGCCCTAACCACCTGGCCATGCTGGTCCAATATCATGACAGAGTCCTTGCCACCTTACAGTTTTGAGCTGCTGGACCTTGGAGGAGGAGGAGGAGTCATGATTGTTTGCTTCCATTCAGTAGATAGTAGGGTGGTAATGTTCTGCTGGTGTGTAATCCTCTAATCATGTGCTCCACCTCGATATGGTAGGTCCCGAAAGTTGAGGTTGTGATCAGCTTCTGTGTGGTCATATGTGGAGGATGATGTTGTTGATGTCTCCAAATAAATATGCTCCACCTTCATGCAGTAGATCCTGGAGGTTGATGTTATGCACAGCTTCTGTGCAGTTCTATCTGGAGGGTAAGGTTGCTTATATTTTATGGTTGTAATCCACATTTTTGCAGTGGGACCTGGAGGATGCTATTGTACTCCAGCCTTTGTACAGTCCTATCCAGAGGATGATGTTGCTTTGGAGTAGATCTGTCACATTGCAGTTCACCTCTTCAATTGGGATCCCTCATCCTACCATTACCTGGATGTCGGTTCCCAGTGAGTGGTTTTGGATTAGAGCTGGACCAAGCAACATAAATCCTCACACATTGGTTGTGTTACCTTTTCCTCACTCAATTAGTCTCTGGATCTCCACCTACTTGCAGTCAATCCCAGAGGTTGATGTTGATCCCAACTTCTGTGCGGTTCTATCCACAGGGTGAGGCTGCTATATCTTCCTAGAGGCAATCCACTACTGTGTGGTGGGACCCAGAGGGTGGCATTGCATTCCAGCTTCTGTGTGGTCCTATCTGGAGGAGGATGTTGATCGGGGTGACAATTCTTCACCTTGCACTCCAACTCAGGTTGTTTTCACTACCTGAGGGTGATGTTGCATAGTGGGGTGCCAGTCTGAATTTGATGTGACCTGCCATATGGGTACATCTCTTCCTACCATCATTTGGATGTCAAGTTCCCAGATGTGTGGTTGGTTGTGGATTTGCACATGTGCCTGTTTCATAGATCGGTTTGCACAGTATATCTTCCTGTTCTACTTAAATTGAGGTGAAGGTGGTGTGGACCACTCTCCTAACTCAGATCAGAGGTTTTATTCCCAATACCACTTGGTTTTGGACTGGAGCTGACCAGTCACATGTGGTCCATCATACACAAGCCACTCTACACCTTGGAGCACTTCCATTTTAGCTTTCTCCACATTCCTGTCTGTAGATGGTTCTTGTATGGGCTTGAGCTTCTGATATACTGTGATTTGGATTCTGAACCAACTGATTGTCTCTTCCTGCT
The DNA here is from genome assembly GCF_000517525.1 of Limulus polyphemus. Taxonomy (NCBI): domain Eukaryota; kingdom Metazoa; phylum Arthropoda; class Merostomata; order Xiphosura; family Limulidae; genus Limulus; species Limulus polyphemus. The sequence goes on from NW_013666095.1 coordinate 337,898, forward strand.
TGGTTGTGCTCCTTCACCTTTCCACCCCTTGTATGTGACACCTATTTCCACAATGAGTGCAGAGTATACCTGGTACAGAAGTGGTGTGGTCTCCCAATGTGGATCACACTTCGTGGGTGCTCTTTGGATGCTTATTTCCTATCTCTCTCACTGGTCCCTCTCCCTATTCAATGTGGGATTCTAGCTATACATGCGAGGGAGGTAATGTACCGTATCAGAAATTATTGTTTTCCTATACTGAAAAAATCTTTTAATAGGTACTTACCTCTTTTCACACTTCACACCCACTTATAACTGGTGCTTTTCTTTTCTGCCTAATCTCAAAGTGATATTTCTGTAGAATCAAATAGAGGGAGTCATGAGGGTGCATCACTCCCCTATCGGTGGACAGTTGTTGCATGTTGATTTACATGCGAGACACAGTTGAACCTCGTTCATCGTGGGGTACATGGGAGTTCAAGGCTTATGGCATGTGAAAAAAATTGCATATAGGGGACAGCACTGAATGAGAATAGCTATATATATGTGTGAGAGGAGGCAAGTACATATTGGAAATATATTTTCTGTATAGGAAAATAATAACTTCATCATCTTATACAAATTGAGAATTAATGAACACAAAGGTCAGTGGCAAAAGCTATCCATGTATCCTTGGCAACAGTGTGTAACATAAACAAGAAGGATCTCCATCTGGAAATAAGGTCAGCAGGGTATGGATTCACTCAGATAGGACTTCCAGTCATACCTCCCATTCAACTACTGCATATTTTAAGCAGCTAGAGAAAGACATACTGGTTAATTTGCTGTATGTAGTGCCTATGGGTTTCGTTAGAATCAGATTGTTCAAATGGGCACTGGGGAAACTGCTGTTATAGTACAGTAAATGAATCATGCAAAGCATGCAATGATAGTTGGTGGTGTGTTTTAGACACGACAGTCTTATGGTGGATCCTTTTGTAATGGAAACCATATGCAGGGTTATTGTCAAAATGTACCATTGTCAGTCAGAGCATGATCAAACATGGACTGTAACAATGTGGTGTCTCAAAAATTGTTTTAATGTAATGCACCTTAACCTCTGTGTTCAGAACTCTGTGATCTTGTTTAAATAAAATTTATTTTGTCATGATGCCTATTATTATAAATATACATTAATTTTGCTTACATTCATAATGCAGGAACTTTAACATGG
>NW_013666095.1:339099-343422 GCF_000517525.1 Limulus polyphemus
TATCTAACCAATAGAGGAGTGGCATACTGTGGCTTTAGTTCATAGAAAAAGGCAAATAATGGGTTATTGTAATGTATATTTTATTTTGCTACATCACAGAGCACAGTTTACAGAATTGTCAAAATGTTGATTCAATTACCTTTCATATTCGATGACGAGGAACCCACTTTGAGACTAATAATGCTTGGAGATGGCTTGAATGGGTAATAAAAAAAACAACTTCAATATAAGTTCAACATAACAGCAAATATACAATGTTTCAACAAGGTTTTGTACTTGATGATGACAAAACCTTGTCAAAACGTTGTACATTTGCTGTTATGTTAAACTTATACTAAAGGTTTTCTTCATTACCCATTCAAGCATTATTTAAGTTTTGTATCAGCCAAGTAATGTACATACATAGGTAGTATTGATGGAATCAATGAGGCTCATAAGAAGCTTATAAGCAAATTTAAACAAAGAGGATAAACTGTTGATTTAAAATTGGAACATTATCATTCCTACATTTGAAAGAAGAGGAGATTGGAATGAAACAATCTTCATTACAGGAACTATTAAGACATTTCTTGTACATGCTTTCAGGGATTGAGTAACCAGCAGACGTTTTCCACACACAACACAACCAGCATGGTCTTCAGATGTCACTTTTGTTGACTTTTGACTATCTGGCCCTTAAAGATTTTGATTTACTATGAATTGCTTGCTAGCTTGACAGTCTTAAAATATATCACTCAGCTGGGTCTCACATTCTCTTATGATTGAAAAAATGAACAGAGAATATGTATTTTAATTTCTCAAACTTTGTGGTTCATACAGCACAAGTTGGAGATTGTTCTTGCAAAAATGAAGGAACCTGTACACAAGCATGTGGTATTATTTCAGTAACTAAGTTAACTTGGCTTAGTACTCGGCACCAATTGTAAAAAACATTGGCAGTTTTCTCCAACAGCTGTTTATAGGATTTTAGTGATATAAAAAGCATAATGTGTGAAAAATTCTATCACGTTACATAGAATAACTGCAAGTACATTGGATAAGCTTCTTACCTGTACTACATTAACTCAGTTCATTCACAGAATATATATGTATGCATAGACTAACTTTTCATATACATCACATACTTGTATAGATAACTGCATGTGTACGGATTAATCTTCTAATGTATATCACATAGTTTAGCTCACATAATTATCAAGACGTATATTTATTGAACAGCCTTTTGAGTACTTCATATATGCTGTAGCACAGTTTGCACTTTTATAAAGAGAGTATGTACATGGAATAACCTTAAAGTACATTATTCTGAACAATAACTCTATGCTTGATGATTATTACTTTCTCTATAGACTATATGACACACTTTAAATGTTAATAAAATAACTTCATAAATATGAAATCAATTTTCTAACTATATGTAGCAGGAAATTAAAATGTTGGGTAACACAGGGCCCACTGTAATTACAAAGAAACTATCATACTACAGCAAAACTGCAGGTTTATTCAATATTTGTTACAGGTGTAGCTTGTAGTAACATCTGTTAATTCTAAATAAATTTTCATATAGTCTTAAATAAAAAATGTGCTATCTTGTGTTAATACAAACTACATGAAATTAAAGCATTCTCACCGATTTTACTTTTACTGCAATAATGCTATACATGTACTGACATGTCTGAAAACACATCATCAAACTCCAAGCATATTTCTTATATATAATAGTTTAAGATAATCTTATTATGTGTGCATCAAATGAGAAAGTAAAATCTACAATATTTAAAAAGCATTTCAAATTCATCACAGACCGTCCATTGGTTATATGTTTAAAAATTGAATTAAATACAAATAAGAGAGCAGAAACATGCCAATTACTTAACAAAATTTATTTCAGAATGAAATCTGTACAAGATACTTAAAATTACTTTCACAGAGTAGTGCAACACATACAGTAAGAACCACAGAAACTAAGCTTCATTAAACTGCTAAAAATAAAATTGGCACAAAAGGAGAGGTACATTTTTCACATGAATTGTATACAACATACAAGAAAAGATAATGCACAAAATTACAGTTCAAATTATAGTTTGTAACCTTCACATCGTGTAAATATTATAATGCATATGTGCACTTCCATTAAACATGAAAGATTTACTTTATCATACATAAAACAATTTATTCTTCCAGAGAATGAAACTGTACTCCACTGCTATGCAAGATAAGTGTTTAAACTACATTTACTATTAAAAAACATCATAAAAACTTAATCAACAGCATGCAAACATATTTTATAATCCTTCTTACACCACAAAATCTCAACACATTTTTTCATTACTCATGTTTCAAGTTTATTATAACTACTGACATTGACTAGAGAGCAAAAATATTATACAGTTGCACATTCCTGCATACGTTTGTATATATAAATGTTTATAGGCAATAAAATAATTTGTAGCATGATAATCACCCTCACTAATTAAACAAACATCACAAAACATTCAGATCATGTAGCACATTTAAGCCACAGACTGGTTTACATGTACATTCAAAAAACTACAGAAGAGGCTGTATTAACTACATTTATTTACACACGCATGTCAATATACAAGTGTAACATGATAAAAAATCCAATCTTGGAAACCGAGATATAGTGATTTCAGGTGATGTTGTTACAAAAACTATTATTGAAGTGAAAACCATAATTTCACAATCAGTTTATGGTTGCTAGTGCGTTTATGTTCTACAAATAGTTGAAATAATAAATCAAAACTTGAAATTTGATAGTGTAAAAAACTTACAAAATGTTATGTAAATATATATTGTCAATATATATAATGAAGACCTTATTATGATCAGTTTAAGTTGCATAAATATAAATACAAAGAAAAAATACATGTATATGTATCTCATGTTTATTGACACTTTCCAGCAAGATGTTGATAAAAAATTCTGGAAATTAGCAATTGAAGATCAGAAGTACATGATGAGTAATGTAATTTAAAACACCTGTATCAGATGTGTATATATATATATTCGTGTGGTACAGTGTACAATATGGGATACTTGGAAAATCTTTCTAATTTTACTTCCATAATTTGATTAAACAGTCTTAAAAATGATTTTTAAACATATTTATGGACATTTCCCCATTTTTGTTTTAAAAATAAGATGGTAATGTTCAGTTGTTTTTTTTTTATTTTTATGGCTTTATGCACCTACATTACAAAAGTAAGTAATGTAGCATATTAGATAGCACTTTAAAGTTATAACTGCCTTAGTTAAAGACAGAAAAAACTTAAAACATATTTTACTTTCATCTATTTATTGTTAGACTTTCTATTAACAATCAGGTGTTCATTTTATCATTAAAACTGCCTTTCAAATTTTTTGTGCCATTGTGAACTTTTTAAATTTTTAGCACAACAGTAACTGCTGACTTAACTAACATTTAAACATTCACTATTTTTCTTGATGCAAGTCTTGAATATCTGCACCTTTACATGTATGATTAGGGACTAATGTTTTCCTGTTTAACAGAAAACTTTAATATTAATAAAATAATAATACTTTATGATACACATGCAAAACATTTACTCTTCAATTGTGATATAAATCAAAATATACTAATTTGAACACACTGTACTGTCATCACATTTAAGAATATACTTTGTGTTAACAGACATATATATTAGTTTAAAAATCCTTGTTAGAAGTTCAGATTTTTATTCAATAAAAATTCACTCGGATAAATATATTAATACTATCTACAAAGCCTTGAGGCACACACACACACACACATACACACAAAAATCATTTAGAGTGAAGCCTTTGTATCAACTCTTGAAGTACTGCAACATTTAGAATATATTTTAATTCACTGAAAGTCCTTTAGGAACAGTTTAACATAAAAAATTTACATGGAAAATTGTTCCTAAAAATTCAGTTTGTTGAAAATATCCTACAATATAATTATTATGTTTTTTATTTAAAACAAAAATTTATATATTGTACAAGTTTTATACTTTGAATCACATCATACTATAAAAAGATCCTTCTACATTGCATGTAATAGCAAGGTGTAGATTTACAGCACAGAAAGAGGAGAGCCACTTTAACTTATACCCCTAAAAAACTGATGCTTGTGTCATACAAAACACATCATCAAACCTTCATCGATACATTTGCATGGCCTTGCATTAGATTGTAGAAACATCAGCTTCACCAGAAAAAAAAAAGAAATTACAAATACAAGCATAGCAGTAACAAAAAAAAGGAAATTCAATTTGAAGTATACTAGTAATATATATATATATATATATATATACT
>NW_013666095.1:343851-347548 GCF_000517525.1 Limulus polyphemus
AAAATAATACAAGTGCATTTTACTGGTTAATGATTTATTTGGTCAAACTATGGACAGATACTGTACACTCAATATTCTTTTCACAGGTATAGTAATTATATTAAAAAGTTCCTTTCAGAAGAAGTTTTTCACTTACTAAATATAAATAGATTACACTGTCACTTTTAAAAACCTATGGTTGAATTTCACACCTACAGTATATAAGTATAATAAATGCAGTGTGAATCACTTTGTATATATTTAAATTGTTTTAAACTTCATTCACTTGTTATTATATATATATATGCATATGAATTAATACAAATTAGTGTGAATCATTTACTTTAACCATACAGATAAGTATATTAAAATTTACAAAATATACAGGTTTGTATACAATTTACACACGTTCAACAATTTTGCTGCACCAGCCACAGAATCTACAGCCTATACTGACCTTCTTTACCTACATTCTCACACAGACGTATTTGCTTTGCCTATACATATAAAGTATTCCAGGATGATCCCCAAATTATCTAGTTGTTATATGTTGTGTAGATCATATGATGCTATATACCTTAAGCAAGATAATGCACTTTCACAAAAGTTTTGTGATAAATCCTAGTTTTTCCACCATTCACTGCTTTACTTCTGCAACTAAAAATGTTGCAGAAGCAGTTTCGAGTAGTATTAAAAGACGTACGAACATGATATTATGAAACAAAGGATTTTATCATGATATCAAAAACCACAACATTAAAAAAAGGCTTGAAGAAAGAAAGTCCACACAGAAAATAAACATTGATGTTGCAGCAGAGAAGGGGATTGAAATATGTGATAATTACTCTTACTTTGACTACATGCTACACGACTTATATATAAAGTCATGTTCCTTTGATAACATAAATACTTAAGTTTCTTTTTTCTAAGGATGTAAAGTTTTCAGGAAGAAATATGTAGTTGCCAAATTTGTCATGATAATTTTATTAAAATCACTGTTTACGCTGTTGCTTGCTGAGCTGTAAACCAAACCTATCAAAATAGCATCTTTTAAACAATGTTAAATATTCTAGTGTAGGTAATACTGTGGTGAATATTAAGTCATAAAAGTTTGTAATCAATCTATACTCTGTAAGATAATGAGTCTAAAATTATATCTTGGGTCAGAAAGTACAGTGTCAACAAACATAGGTAGGTAAAATTTATAAAACAAAAACAACTTTCAGGAATTTTGCGATCTTTAGTTTTAATATCTAACATAAAATATCTGTTAAATTTTTTTATATAAATGGTGAACTGTTACAAACATTTAAGTAATTTTCTGGCTATTAAAACATTATCTACAGGTTACTGGTAAGCCATATAAAAAAAAAAAGATTTTTTTTCAAGCCTATTACAATGAAAGATGTTCAAGTAATTGTTCTTCTGGACCAAATATGTCCAGATAAAGTTACAATTTCATATCAAAATACATCTATATAAATAAAATACCAATTTTCAATTTATTGTAACGTTTACAATCATTAGATTGTAATTTTTTTTACAGATTCCCATTAGGTATACTTTTTCCAATAATTTTGATAATTGTTTAAAAAAACAAAACAAAAAAAAACACAATTCTTTTGTCAATATTTGTACGCTACACATTAAACCACATGTTGATATATCAGCAAATTATTCTAATACCATTTAGAAGAGTTATTACTAGCATAATTTGATTAGCAAAGGATGAACATTTTAAAGATTCATTTATCAACACTTAGAAAAAAAGGATGACTTGATTTTCTATTAGAGAAAACCTTCCTAAACATTTCCATGTATATTTTGAAGCCAAAATGTTGTATAAGTTTGTTTTCTATGTCATTGCGTTTTATAGTACCATATACTCTCAGCTAAGGTATATTGATGCAAAATTAGAATTACTACCCATTTTTCTACTAAACATCTTATAGATATAAAATTTTCAACACTAAATTTTTGAAAAATTTTCTTCACTTGGAATTGTTAGAATCTTATATTATCAATCAGTCAGATGCTGTGAATGAAGATATTGTAAACAAAATCAATTTTCACCTCACAACTCTTCACCTGAAAACACAGGAGACCTATCTAAATACAAGCAAATAGTGATTTCTAATGATCTTCATCAATATTTAACAATCTTGTGTAGCAGGGGTCAAAACAGTTTGTTTTTATATAAAAAGGCTTAAACTAATTTTACTTTACTCCACAATTTATCTATTTCATATGCTCAGTCAACAAGTTAAAGCAGTTGGTCATATTTCTAAGTAAAAACCAACCAAATATGGATGTAAGCAACTCCCTTCCTGATACACGGGCTAGTCTAATCAAAATTTGGATTAACAATACCTTTGTAACTTATCTGATTTTTTGTGTAAAACAAACTTGTACATTGTACTAAAAGCTTGCTACATTTTATGCAGATACACATAGTAAATTCATAATTATAGCTACTCTGATAGGAGGTCAGCCCCCCCATGCACATTTGGTTAAATTGAGCAGTGTAGTTACACTGGGGATTCTTCATTATGTGCTTAAGCTAATTGCTGACATTAGCTTTAGAGAAGAATCATTCTGTGGTCAATAAGTACTGAATGTTATGATGTATGTAGAAAATGTTACTGTGAAATATGTATCATATCTTGGTTAAAATATGTCTTGTTGATCTAGAACCGATGTGTCTATAAACATGCGAGTATAAACAGTTATTAAAAAAACACTATCAGTAACATGTTACACTTGAATTTTAACTGACATATACAGATTACCTTCATTAGGATTATTATGTCAAGATTATGGCCAACTTTCTGTAATATATATATATATATATATATTTTCCGTGTACTTTACAAATGGGCGTATTCCTACTTTTGATTGCAGTAAATAAGAGTACAATAGCCTTTCTTAAACATTTTGTATTATGTTAAGATGATACTTCATGATAGAATGTATACAGAGTTGTTAAAATTTAGAAGTAGAAGGATTTTTTTTCAATCTATACATATTTTGTTTGCTTGTGCTAGCTTTTTTCTCAACTGTTTAAGTAAATACACGAACATGCAAGGTATAATAAAGTTTATGAAACTCAAAACTTTATGCCTATTTTTGCACTAAAACAGAGAATGATGTGTTACACAGCTTCTGATGTTTGTGGCTTTTCCAGTAGTGCTATCACAATTTTTGTTGACAACATACTTTAAAATGTTTAGAGGGTCATCTCTTTAAAATATCAAATCACACCTTCTCTTAAAGGATGTTGAACAGTCTAAAAAATGCAGCTTACTCCTAGACTATGGTAACAGTTTTCCTATCCAATCACCTTGACCCTGGCCATCTCCCTATTACTTTTTTCACAAGTGCCAATTCCATCTACAATTAATCTCCTCTTGACTTAGCAACATAAAGTTCTCTTATTCCATGATTATAATACAATAACAGAATGCAAGGCACAGACAGGAAGGATAAAAATCGGGCAAACACCATGTAAGAGAAGTACAGGAATTGTATGAATGATTTAAAAAATTCAGTCCAACAAAGTTTCAGTATTCGATGACGAGGAACCCACTTTGAGACTAATAATGGTTGGAGACGGCTTGAATGGGTAATGAAGAAAAACTTTAATATAACAGCAAATGTACAACGTTTCGACAAGGTTTTGTCATCATTACCTTGTACCTGATGATGACAAAACCTTGTC
>NW_013666095.1:347558-349294 GCF_000517525.1 Limulus polyphemus
GACAAGGTTTTGTCATCATCAGGTACAAGGTAATGATGACAAAACCTTGTCGAAACGTTGTACATTTGCTGTTATATTAAAGTTTTTCTTCATTACCCATTCAAGCCATCTCCAGCCATTAAAAGTTTCAGTATGGTATATCTGTCATCATTTAAAAATTGTGGAAATGTTTGTCAAAATTGCCATTGGATATTCAAGAACATCTAGTACATGAAAAAGTCAAAGATTACTGTGGTAGTTTATCTATACAACATATATTTCCTCACTTCTGTTTAGAACCTACAACCTCGAACTACAACATTCCTAAAAACACAGGAATTTAGTGGTGTTGTTCAGCACAAACTTTAGAAAACTGTCAGATACTTCTCTAATAGACTGTCGAAGTAATGATAATTTCTTACATTGCATTTAAATTTCCTTCCAGAAAGTCAGAAGATTGGTGAAAATGGAATGAAGTCAAGAAAACCTATACGTAGAATCTAAGATAGATGAAGACAGTGCTTAAAAATGACAAAAACAGACTGTTTTCTATTTTTCAAGAATTATCTCAAGAAGCATGTTTTAATAAATACTTCTAGACAAGATTAAGCATTTGTATAAAGATGTATTAACATGTTTCATAAAAACAAATATTAATATTAAACATAAGAACAACATTATGAATATGGATATAATTGATAAAAATAACTGGTAAAACAAAGAAAGTGTTCAGTACCGCAATTTTGCAGTCTTTAACATACGTGGTTCATTCATTGAAAAATGGAAATAATAAGTTTCAAGAACTTATACATGACACTTGTCAAACATTAGTTAGAGGAACAAGGAAACTACTAATGGAGGTTGAGTTGTAAATGAATTTCAAAGACTTGTATATGACACTTATCAAACATTAGTTAAAGGAATGAGGAAACGACCAATTGAGGATAAGTTGCAATGTTTGGTTATTAAACAAGGAAAAGAATCATAATAAAATTCATGACACTGGGTTGATAATTTCCAAATGTTATGTCAAAAGAAGGGCTTGGTCAATTAGATTCAGAATTAAGAAATTATGATACTTACAATATATGCCAACTAATGTGACAAATGAAAGTAACACGTGCATATATTTATGAAAAGTTGGTCTCACAATTGTTTCAGTTTCTAAAATATTTCCAGTGTTGTATGGACTAGTAAAGGCATTAATGATAGTTCCACAGGAATATACTATATATGAATAATTATTTTCAGGCCTGAGAATAATAAACAAACAAGTTCATACAAACATGAATGGCGAGACATTAAAGTATGCGTTTTCTAATAACTTTAATGACACTGCAGACAGTTACAATTTCAAACCCACTAAACAAGTACAAGAGAGAGGTATAAGTAACACAAGAATCAAGACCAGCAACCTTATAAAGCCTCCAATGAATGTACAAAGGAAATGTCAGGATTTTACCTATGAATAAAAACTGAAACATGTGAATAATGTGGAAAGAACTTTAATGAACGGTTTAAGTAATAAGTGCTATTCACCTGTAGAGCTGGGAGATTAGTGGTATTTGCTAAATCATATCAACTGATGGGCCCATTAATTGATTCCACACACTCCCTACAACACCCCCCCCCCCTCCTCTGTAAAAGCAAAAATGAAAAACGTAAAAAACTCTTAACTTTACTTTTAACTTTTAACTACCTTAACTTACTACTAATAATATACTACTATACTAGTACGTACGTAAGTTAGTTAACGT